>NW_025537297.1:0-37520 GCF_020615455.1 Coregonus clupeaformis | reverse complement strand
TCCTGAGCTGGTCTACCCATGCTGGCCCAGCGCTCAGGATAGAGCTGTCCACTCCGATCGTGGTCAGTGCGGGGATTGACATTAAAGGGTTGCCCTATCCGAAGGTAAAGTTGTAACCGGAATCTCCAGGTAGAACGAAAGAGAAGACCAGTCACAGAGGAAGTCATCAGAAATCAATGCGGTTTATTCCAAGTTCAGGGAGACACCTCCTGCACAGAAGCAGAGAAAATGTCCTTATATCCCTAATCAGAGACAACTAGTTCTGTAAACATCGCGGGGCAGTGACTTTGTCAGCTTCCACAGAATCATCCATTTCAGTTAGAGAATCACAGCGTTAGAGAGAATCACCTGGTTCTCGGTCTCGATCCCAATCACTATCGACAGATACATGCGTTTTCATCCATAACCTCTAGTCCAGGGACCAAACAACACTGTGTATTACCTGAAAGGCTAAATATAAATATGATAAACATTGTGTTTAATCACTCAACTGAATATAAACTTTCTTCATCTTAAATATTCCTATTAACCAAGTAAGTCACTGGTTAAGAGCTGCTTGCTCTCCAATTGGACAGGTGATAAAAAAAAAAACAGTGAAAAACACCCAAACTGCAAAGAATTCCAGTGATGATGTTTCTGGTTCCTCCCCAATTGAAACACAGACAATCAATGGCATTTATGGCAGTCATAAGTTGAGCCTGCTCTGAGAATTGTTTTACTGATAAGCAAAATACTAAGAATTCCAGTACTGATCTTTCCGAAGTTCCTTCCATATGTTTTTTGTTTGTTTTTAGTCATTTTTAGCAGACGCTCTTATCCAGAGCAAACTTACAGGAGCAATTAGGGTTAAGTGCCTTGTCAAGGCACATCGACAGATTTTTCCCTAGTCGGCGGGGATTTGAATATGTGTAGGTGAAAGGCAACATATGGCACTTCTGCTCACATGTAAATAGTGTAATCTCATAATCTTCGGCAACCATGAAAAATACTCCTGACTCTAAGTCCCTCCAACTTTATGCCAATCCCTTTAAGTGAAGGTGAGGAGGTTCCGGTGTCTGCCTCCTCGTGATGAGGATCCTTGCCTGGAGACTCTTCTGACCTGAAGACTAACACAGGGCTTTATCTCAGCCCAGCTAATCAGTCTTGTGTTGTGTAGATTTACATTTGTTCATTTAGTAGCACTCTTTATCTACAGCTTTAACTTACAAGGAGCAATTAGGTTAAGTTGCCTTGCTCAAGGGCACATCGACAGATTGTTCACCCTGGGTGGCTCAGGGATAGAACCAGCGTAACCTTTCAGTTACTGGCACAACGCTCTTAACCACTAAGCTACCTGCCGCCCCCGATGTCAGTTACAGTGTTTATGTGGCTTAACCTGACTTAACCGACTGATGTAATGTGCCAGTGCTAATATTATAGGACCAGGGTCATACCACTGTCGGTTTGGTCTGCCTCTGCCGGTTTGAGTCTGCCACTGGCCGGTTTGGTCTGCCCCTCGCCGGTTTGGTCTGCCCCTGTGGGGTTTGGTCTGCCACTGTCGGTTTGGTCTGCCCCTGTTCGGTTTGGTCTGCCCCTGTTCGGTTTGGTCTGCCCCTGTCCGGTTTGGTCTGCCCCTGTTCGGTTTGGTCTGCCCTGTCGGGTTTGGTCTGCCCCTTGGCCGGTTTGGTCTGCCCTGTCGGTTTGGTCTGCCCCTGTCGGTTTGGTCTGCCCCCTGTCCGGTTTGGTCTGCCTGCCGCCCCTGTTGGTTTGGTCTGCCTGGCCGGTTTGGTCTGCCCTGTCGGTTTGGTCTGCCCTGCGGGTTTGGTCTGCCCCTGCCCCTGTCGGTTTGGTCTCCCACTGTCGGTTTGGTCTGCCCCTGTCGGTTTGGTCTGCCCCTGTCGGTTTGGTCTGCCCCCTGCCCCTGCCTTCGGTTTGGTCTGCCCTGTCGAGTTTGGTCTGCCCCTGCCCCTGTCGGTTTGGTCTGCCACCTGTCGGTTTAGTCTGCCCCTGTCGGTTTGGTCTGCCCCTGGCCGGTTTGGTCTGCCCCTGCCCCTGTCGCGGTTTGGTCTGCCCTGTCGGTTTGGTCTGCCCCCTGCCCCTTCGGTTTGGTCTGCCCCCTGTCGGTTTGATCTGCCCCTGTCGGTTTGGTCTGCCCCTGTGCGTTTGGTCTGCCCTGTCGGTTTGGTCTGCCCCTGCCTTGCAGAGTTATAGCTGTTCTGTGTGTGAACACCGGTTGGGATAACACCTGCACCAGGGACTGCGTCCCAAATCGGTACCCTGTTCCTACATAGTGCACTACTTTTGACCAGAGCGAAGCAGTGCACTATGTAGGAATAGAGTGCCATTTGGGACGCATAGAGAGGTGTAGTCTCATAGCTGTTTCCTCACAGAGAATCCAGGCTGGTCCTTCTCCAGCCCAGGGTGGGTTTAAACAGACAAACAGTTGATCCAGTCTAGTCCTTCTCCCCAGCCCAGGGTGGGTTTAAACAGACAAAACCAGTTGATCCAGTCTAGTCCTTCTCCAGCCCAAGGTGGGGTTTAAACAGACAAACAGTTGATCCAGTCTACGTCCTTCTCCAGCCCAGGGTGGGTTTAAACAGACAAACAGTTGATCCAGGCTGTCCTTCTCCAGCCCAGGGTGGGTTTAAACAGACAAACAGTTGATCCAGGCTAGTCCTTCTCCAGCCCAGGGTGGGTTTAAACAGACAAACAGAAGATCCAGTCTAGTCCTTCTCCAGCCCAGGGTGGGTTTAAACAGACAAACAGTTGATCCAGTCTTTCTCCAGCCCAGGGTGGGTTTATAACAGACAAACAGTTGATCCAGGCTAGTCCTTCTCCAGCCCAGGGTGGGTTTAAACAGACAAACAGTTGATCCAGGCTAGTCCTTCTCTCCAGCCCAGGGTGGGTTTAAACAGACAAACAGTTGATCCAGTCTAGTCCTTCTCCAGCCCAGGGTGGGTTTAAACAGACAAACAGTTGATCCAGTCTAGTCCTTCTCCAGCCCAGGGTGGGTTTAAACAGACAAACAGTTGATCCAGTCTAGTCCTTCTCCAGCCCGGGGTGGGTTTAAACAGACAAACAGTTGATCCAGGCTAGTCCTTCTCAGCCCAGGGTGGGTTTAAACAGACAAACAGTTGATCCAGTCTTTCTCCAGCCCAGGGTGGGTTTAAACAGACAAACAGTTGATCCAGTCTAGTCCTTCTCCAGCCCAGGGTGGGTTTAAACAGACAAACAGTTGATCCAGTCTAGTCCTTCTCCAGCCCAGGGTGGGGTTAAACAGACAAACAGTTGATCCAGTCTTTCTCCAGCCCAGGGTGGGTTTAAATCAGACAAACAGTTGATCCAGGCTAGTCCTTCTCCAGCCCAGGGTGGGTTTAAACAGACAAACAGTTGATCCAGTCTAGTCCTTCGCCAGCCCAGGGTGGGTTTAAACAGACAAACAGTTGATCCAGGCTAGTCCTTCTCCAGCCCAGGGTGGGTTTAAACAGACAAACAGTTGATCCAGTCTAGTCCTTCGCCAGCCCAGGGTGGGTTTAAACAGACAAACAGTTGATCCAGGCTAGTCCTTCTCCGCCCAGGGTGGGTTTAAACAGACAAACAGTTGATCCAGTCTAGTCCTTCGCCCAGCCCAGGGTGGGTTTAAACAGACAAACAGTTGATCCAGGCTAGTCCTTCTCCAGCCCAGGGTGGGTTTAAACAGACAAACAGTTGATCCAGCGCTAGTCCTTCTCCAGCCCAGGTGGGTTTAAACAGACAAACAGTTGATCCAGTCTAGTCCTTCCGCCAGCCCAGGGTGGGTTTCCAAACAGACAAACAGTTGATCCAGGCTAGTCCTTCTCCCAGCCCAGGGTGGGTTTAAACAGACAAACAGTTGATCCAGTCCAGTCCTTCTCAGCCCAGGGTGGGTTTAAACAGACAAACAGTTGATCCAGTCCTTCTCCAGCCCAGGGTGGGTTTAAACAGACAAACAGTTGATCCAGGCTAGTCCTTCTCCAGCCCAGGGTGGGTTTAAACAGACAAACAGTTGATCCAGTCTAGTCCTTCTCAGCCCAGGGTGGGTTTAAACAGACAAACAGTTGATCCAGTCTTTCTCCAGCCCAGGGTGGGTTTAAACAGACAAACAGTCAAGCCAGACAGTATTTCAGTCATAACCTTGCGTCTCATGAATAGGTTACATTGTGTATAGCGTTGCAGAGTCGGAGTTTATAAATACCCAATGTCTGGGTTGTCCCAAGGTTCATTTTTTAGTATGCATGCAGGGCTATTTTTGACCCGTTTAAATATAATGACCCCATTCCTGCTGGATCATTGTTTTATGAACATGACATTCAATTAGGAATGACAGAGATCATTTGGTTATTGCACTGTCACTATTTCTATCCTGGGGTTATCCTGGCTCTATCCTGGGGTTCCCTGGCTCTATTCTGGGGTATCCTGGCTCTATCCTGGGGTATCCTGGCTCTATCCTGGGGTATCCTGGCTCTATCCTGGGGTATCCTGGCTCTATTCTGGGGTATCCTGGCTCTATCTCCTGGGGTATCCTGGCTCCTATTCTGGGGTATCCTGGCTCTATCCTGGGGTATCCTGGCTCTATCCTGGGCTATCCTGGCTCTATTCTGGGGTATCCTGGCTCCTCATCCTGGGCTATCCTGGCTCTATCCTGGGGTATCCTGGCTCTATCCTGGGCTATCCTGGCTCTATTCTGGGGGTATCCTGGCTCTATCCTGGAGCTATCCTGGCTCTATCCTGGGCTATCCTGGCTCTATCCTGGGCAATCCTGGCTCTATCCTGGGCTATCCTGGCTCTATCCTGGCTGTATTGCTATGTCTCATTTAGTTTGGATTTGACAAGGCACATTCTAGATAGAAGTGGTTTTGTAAAACATTTAGCTGAGCACTATTACAGGTCTAGACTCCAGAGTCATTGTAGTCCTGAAAGAATTTAGCATAATAAAGTGGTTTGCTCTGAATAATCTCATCGAAGTTTGGTATGACAGTTTAAATGCTAAACTGAGTATCTCTCTACTCTGTGAACTATTAACCTTGCCCAGTTCAGAAGTGCCAGTTTGCTAAAGGATCAGGCCCCGTCTATGATGAGTCACTTTGGAAACTCATTGAAGGCTAGCCTGGTCCCAGAATAATATGTGCTTTAGCCATCTCCTTTAACTTTAGCTGTCCTTACCGAGGACTTGACTAAAACAGATTGAGGACCCAGGCTAACATCAAATACCTTTTTTTATGCATTAAGTGTTGAATGAGCAACAACAATCAATCACAATGTTCTGTTAAAGAGCCTCCAATAGATGTTGGCTTCCTGTTCTATTATATAACGTCACAGCTGACCTGCTGTGGTGTGTATATTCAGTTGCAGGCTTCTCCTCCGAGTCTCTGTGTGAGAGGATCATGGATGCCAAGTGCAGTATTCTGGTGACTGCAGGTAAGTGTGGAGACCGGCTAATGCCCAATAAAATGACACCATTCATGCACAACGTGGCAGATGACCAATAAAATGACACCATTCATGCACAACGTGGCAGATGACCAATAAAATTACACCTTGCATGTGGACTTTGTTAGACTGTAGCTGGGCAACATCCTGGTGTGCTGAGTCGTCATCTGTTTTCATCAGAAGTTGTAAAGTAATTACATGTTGGCTTGGTCTCTCCTTCCTCTCCCCCCTCCCCCTCTCTCTCTCTCTCTCTCTCTCTCTCTCTCTCTGTCTCTCTCTCTCTCCTCCCCTCCCTACCTCTTGCTCCAGATGGTGTATACAGAGGGGAGAAATTGATCAACCTGAAGCAGATGGCAGATGAAGCTCTGGAAAAGTGCAAGGAGAAGTAAAGTCGTCCTGTTTACAGAGCTATCGTCTATCATCTGATCAATTCTCATCTCTCTCTCTCTCTCTCTCTCTCTCTCTCTCTCTCTCTCTCTCTCTCTCTCTCTCTCTCTCTGTCTCTCTCTCTCTCTCTCTCTCTCTCTTATGCTCAATTCTCCTCTCTCTCTCTCTCTCTCTCTCTCTCTCTTTACTGACTGATTCAGTTGACTGTTTCCTACCTTATCCTCTTATAACAGTGATGACCTAACCTCTGAGATAGGAGCTGTGGCTCACACACACACACACACACACACACACACACACACACACACACACACACACACACACACACACACACACACACACACACACAGAGCCAGACCTTAACAGCTGTTAAATGGGCTGTCACGAAGAAAGCGTTGCCTACTTTCCAAGCTGTGGAGTTGCTGGGCAACGCTGAGGTTCGAAATCTATAGGAACCCCCATCTGTCTGTTTCCCTTAGCGATCTGTATGTTCTCCGATGTGTGAAACAACATGTGTCTATCGCAGCCAGGAGACATATGACAGCATATAACCACCATGTCTAGGCTTCTCTATGCGCTCTTGTACATGGTCATCATCGGCCAGGGAGTGACATTAAAGTTTAAAAAGGCGCTTGACCATCGGGCAAGTCAGGAGTATTTCTTGGTTTGCCCACAGATAATGATCACTTGCCAGAACATTTCAAATGAGCTATTTACAAGGAGAAGTGCCACATACAGCTTTCACCTACACAAAGGGGATCTGACAGATCAGTAGTGAAGTCTTTTTGTATTTTGTTTCTTATCAGGAAAATAAATCTCAGAGCAGGCTCCACTTGCTCGAACTGCTTTTAAATGCTATTTCATTGTCTTTCTTTCACTTGAAACAATGGGGAGGAACCAGAGAGATCAGTTTTAGGCTGTGGAAATTCCTAGCAGTTTATTTTATTTTATTTCGTATCACCCGCCCCCAACCGAGCAGGTTCAACGTGCGCGACTGGGTTAGGGTTACTGGCTCAGTTCTACTTGCCCCAGGCAGTAGGCGACCCTTAATGTCAATCCCTGACTGGTTCACAGTCGTACAACTTTCCTCTTCATCTCTCTCCACAGAGCATGGCGACCGTTAGAAGATGTCTAGTGGTTAAGCATTGCTCTGAGGATAGAGGGTGGGATGTTTCCAACAAACTGCAGGTATGTAGATAGGATTCTTTTGTGTGCAAATGAACAACAGTTTGCCGATTATGTTTTTTTCTTTTCTTGAGCTGCAACGAACGTCTCTGGTAAATGATGTGCTGTCCTCTCACCCCCTGTATTTCCTGGTGTATTTCCTGGTGTATTTCCTGGTGTATTTCCTGGCAGTGGCGGCTCCTGAAAAAATTCTCAGGGGGCTAATTTTTCTGATGATTTGGGTGACCTACACACATTTAAAAAAGATATGTCCAGCAACAACATGAAGACAGGGGCAGCATATAAGTCAATACTGATATACACATTACTTGCTTCAAAAGGCCTCATGGTTGAATTGGAAATATGTGCACCTGAGCAAGACAGGAGCTTTTGATAGAGGCTACTGAAAACATTGATGCAAGTTATTGGTAATAAGAAATTTTTATAGACTTCCATATTCTGCCCTCTTGCTTATAGATTTGTGAAAATGAACAGTGATAGACATTTTGCCTGAAAAACAGAATTTGAAAATAATTTCTAGAAAAGGTAAACACAGCTATCTGTATGGCTTTGTAAAATGAACAACCATATTCTGGCCAATTGTATAGATTTGTAAAAAAATTGTTTACTTTTTTTAAAATGAAAAATAACTATTTTTAAACAACATCAACTGTGAACTGATTTGGGCGTGTGTGTGTTAAAGAGACAGACAGGAGGGACAAAGAGAGAGAGGCTACATTACTTGTACTGAAACTGTTCTCTTCTCTCTTTCAATGCAGCAAAGCGGTCAATGACTTTCTCATTGAAATCAGGCATGCTGAGGACTAGTTTACTAGTTACTTTTTAGCTTGCTGCATGATCAAATTCAGCTGATGCGCATAGCAATGCACGTAATGGCCTTTCTTGAAATGCTCGCGCACCTTTTGCCTTCTCTCGCCTCATCACACTGCTCCATCGTAAGCTTCGCAATGAGTTTGACTTTCACGTCGTCGGCAAAAAGACTGTTCAGTCTCTCCAAAAGCACACTGGCGATTGAGACTGAGGTTGATTCCGAGATGGGAAGGAACTCAAAAAGCGCTCCTGCACTTTGTGGTTGTCTCTTTGATGTGAACTTCTTTCAAAGAGACAATCGAGTTGCACTGAAACGCTATAGCCATCTTGATAGTAGTACGTGAATTGATTGATGCTGCTACCCGCTCTTTTCTTAGTTACGTTCATGGTTACGTTACGTATGACGAAGCGTAGTGCAAGCCCTCAGAAACCCATAGAGATTGTATTGAAAGCTCTGAAATTTGAAAAAAATAGATTTTACATGGGAGTCTATGACAGACTTCTGGCGATTTTCAACCTGACTGAAATCGCCCCAAAAGAGGGGGAGGCCATTTGAAGCACGACTTTAGCCTGATTGGACATTTAGTGGCAGTGTGGCACTGTGGCAGATCAGACGTCTAGATTACAACACTGATAACTACTGTTGCCGTGATATAATTGATTAGAAAAAAATCCCTTCCTTTTCCCGTTTGGCAGTGCGTCGCCCTATATCGCCCTATTGAACACACCGCCCCTGCATGAACGTAACTAAGAAAAGAGCGGGTAGCAGCATCAATCAATTCACGTACTACTATCAAGATGGCTATAGCGTTCAGTGCAACTCGATTGTCTCTTTGAAAGAAGTTCACATCAAAGAGACAACCACAAAGTGCAGGAGCGCTTTTTTTGAGTTCCTTCCCATCTCGGAATCAACCTCAGTCTCAATCGCCAGTGTGCTTTTGGAGAGACTGAACGGTCTTTTTGCCGACGACGTGAAAGTCAAACTCATTGCGCAAGCTTACCGTGAGCCAGTGTGATGGCGAGAGAAGGCAAAAGGTGCGTGAGCATTTCAAGAAAGGCCATTACGTGCATTGCTATGCGATCAGCTGAATTTGATCATGCAGCAAGCTAAAAAAGTAACTAGTAAACTAGTCCTCAGCATGCCTGATTTCAATGAGAAAGTCATTGACCGCTTTGCTGCATTGAAAGAGAGAAGAGAACAGTTTCAGTACAAGTAATGTAGCCTCTCTCTCTTTTGTCCCTCCCTGTCTGTCTCTTTAACACACACACGCCCAAATCAGTTCACAGTTGATGTTGTTTAAAATAGTTATTTTTCATTTTTTTTTAAAGTAAACAATTTTTTTTACAAATCTATACAATTGGCCAGAATATGGTTGTTCATTTTTACAAAGCCATACAGATAGCTGTGTTTACCTTTTCTAGAAATTATTTTTCAATTCTGTTTTCAGGCAAAATGTCTATCACTGTTCATTTTCACAAATCTATACAAGAGGGCAGAATATGGAAGTCTATAAAAATTTCTTATTACCAATAACTTGCATCAATGTTTTCAGTAGCCTCTATCAAAAGCTCCTGCTTGCTCAGGTGCACATATTTCCAATTCAACCATGAGGCCTTTTTGAAGCAAGTAATGTGTATATCAGTATTGACTTATATGCTGCCCCTGTCTTCATGTTGTTGCTGGACATATCTTTTTTTAAATGTGTGTGGTCACCTAAATCATCAGAAAAATTGCCCCCTGAGAATTTTTTTCAGGAGCCGCCACTGCGTTCATGGTTCCGTTACGTATGTCGAAAGCGCGTAAGTGCAAGCCCTCAGAAACCCATAGAGATTGTATTGAAAGCTCTGAAATTTGAAAAAAATAGATTTTACATGGGAGTCTATGACAGACTTCTGGGCGATTTTCAACCTGACTGAAATCGCCCCAAAAGGGGGGCATTTGAAGCACGACTTTAGCCTGATTGGACATTTAGTGGCAGTCAGATCAGATTAGAACACTGATAACTACTGTTGCGTGATATAATTGATTAGAAAAAAAAATCCCTTCCTTTTCCCGTTTGGCAGTGCGTCGCCCATATCGCCCTATTGAACACACCGCACCTGCATGAACGTAACTAAGAAAAAGAGCGGGTAGCAGCATCAATCAATTCAGTACTACTATCAAGATGGCTATAGCGTTCAGTGCCACTCGATTGTCTCTTTGAAAGAAGTTCACATCAAAGAGACAACCACAAAGTGCAGGAGCGCTTTTTGAGTTCCTTCCCATCTCGGAATCAACCTCAGTCTCAATCGCCAGTGTGCTTTTGGAGAGACTGAACGCGGTCTTTGCCGACGACGTGAAAGTCAAACTCATTGCGCAAGCTTGCGATGGAGCCAGTGTGATGAGGCGAGAGAAGGCAAAAGGTGCGTGAGCATTTCAAGAAAGGCCATTACGTGCATTGCTATCGCATCAGCTGAATTTGATCATGCAGCAAGCTAAAAAGTAACTAGTAAACTAGTCCTCAGCATGCCTGATTTCAATGAGAAAGTAATTGACCGCTTTGCTGCATTGAAAGAGAGAAGAGAACAGTTTCAGTACAAGTAATGTAGCCTCTCTCTCTCTTTGTCCCTCCTGTCTGTCTCTTTAACACACACCGCCCAAATCAGTTCACAGTTGATGTTGTTTAAAATAGATTATTTTTCATTTTTTTAAAGTAAACAATTTTTTTACAAATCTATACAATTGGCCAGAATATGGTTGTTCATTTTTACAAAGCCATACAGATAGCTGTGTTTACCTTTTCTAGAAATTATTTTCAAATTCTGTTTTCAGGCAAAATGTCTATCACTGTTCATTTTCACAAATCTATACAAGAGGGCAGAATATGATATAAAAATTTCTTATTACCAATAACTTGCATCAATGTTTTCAGTAGCCTCTATCAAAAGCTCCTGCTTGCTCAGGTGCACATATTTCCAATTCAACCATGAGGCCTTTTTGAAGCAAGTAATGTGTATATCAGTATTGACTTATATGCTCCCCTGTCTTCATGTTGTTGCTGGACATATCTTTTTTTAAATGTGTGTAGGTCACCTAAATCATCAGAAAAATTGCCCCCTGAGAATTTTTTCGGAGCCGCCACTGCGTTCATGGTTACGTTCCGTATGACCACGCGTAAGTGCAAGCCCTCAGAAACCCATAGAGATTGTGTTGAAAGCTCTGAAATTAAAAAAAATAGATTTTAATGGAGTCTATGACAGACTTCTGGGCGATTTTCAACCTGACTGAAATCGCTCCCAAAAAAGAGGGGCATTTGAAGCACGACTTTAGCCTGATTGGACATTTAGTGGCAGTCAGATCAGATTAGAACACTGATAACTACTGTTGCCGTGATATAATTGATTAGAAAAAAATCCCTTCCTTTTCCGTTTGGCAGTGCGTCGCCCATATCGCCCTATTGAACACACCCCACCTGCATGAACGTAACTAAGAAAAGAGCGGGTAGCAGCATCAATCAATTCACGTACTACTATCAAGATGGCTATAGCGTTCAGTGCAACTCGATTGTCTCTTTGAAAAGAAGTTCACATCAAAGAGACAACCACAAAAGTGCAGGGCGCTTTTTGAGTTCCTTCCCATCTCGGAATCAACCTCAGTCTCAATCGCCAGTGTGCTTTTGGGAGACTGAACGGTCTTTTGCCGACGACGTGAAAGTCAAACTCATTGCGCAAGCTTACGATGGAGCCAGTGTGATGAGGCGAGAGAAGGCAAAGGTGCGTGAGCATTTCAAGAAAGGCCATTACGTGCATTGCTATGCGCATCAGCTGAATTTGATCATGCAGCAAGCTAAAAAGTAACTAGTAAACTAGTCCTCAGCATGCCTGATTTCAATGAGAAAGTCATTGACCGATTTGCTGCATTGAAAGAGAGAAGAGAACAGTTTCAGTACAAGTAATGTAGCCTCTCTCTCTCTTTGTCCCTCCCTGTCTGTCTCTTTAACACACACGCCCAAATCAGTTCACAGTTGATGTTGTTTAAAATAGTTATTTTTCATTTTTAAAAAAGTAAACAATTTTTTTTACAAATCTATACAATTGGCCAGAATATGGTTGTTCATATTTACAAAGCCATACAGATAGCTGTGTTTACCTTTTCTATAAATTATTTTCAAATTCTGTTTTCAGGCAAAATGTCTATCACTGTTCATTTTCACAAATCTATACAAGAGGGCAGAATATGGAAGTCTATAAAAATTTCTTATTACCAATAACTTGCATCAATGTTTTTCAGTAGCCTCTATCAAAAGCTCCTGCTTGCTCAGGTGCACATATTTCCAATTCAACCATGAGGCCTTTTTGAAGCAAGTAATGTGTATATCAGTATTGACTTATATGCTGCCCCTGTCTTCATGTTGTTGCTGGACATATCTTTTTTTAAATGTGTGTAGGTCACCTAAATCATCAGAAAAATTGCCCCCCCTGAGAATTTTTTCAGGAGCCGCCACTGCGTTCATGGTTACGTTACGTATGACGAAAGCGCGTAAGTGCAAGCCCTCAGAAACCCATAGAGATTGTATTGAAAGCTCTGAAATTTGAAAAAAATAGATTTTACATGGGAGTCTATGACAGACTTCTGGGCGATTTTCAACCTGACTGAAATCGCCCCAAAAGGGGGGCATTTGAAGCACGACTTTTGCCTTCTCTCGCCTCATCACACTGGCTCCATCGTAAGCTTGCGCAATGAGTTTGACTTTCACGTCGTCCAAAAGACTGTTCAGGGGGTCTCTCCAAAAGCACACTGGCGATTGAGACTGAGGTTGATTCGAGATGGGAAGGAACTCAAACGCTCCTGCACTTTGTGGTTGTCTCTTTGATGTGAACTTCTTTCAAAGAGACAATCGAGAGTTGCACTGAACGCTATAGCCATCTTGATAGTAGTACGTGAATTGATTGTGCTGCTACCCGCTCTTTTCTTAGTCACGTTCATGGTTACGTTACGTATGACGAAGCGCGTAAGTGCAAGCCCTCAGAAACCCATGAGATTGTATTGGAAAGCTCTGAAATTTGAAAAAATAGATTTTACATGGGAGTCTATGACAGACTTCTGGGCGATTTTCAACCTGACTGAAATCGCCCCAAAAGGGGGCATTTGAAGCACGACTTTAGCCTGATTGGACATTTAGTGGCAGTGTGGCACTGTGGCAGATCAGACGTCTAGATTACAACACTGATAACTACTGTTGCCGTGATATAATTGATTAGAAAAAAAATCCCTTCCTTTTCCCGTTTGGCAGTGCGTCGCCCATATCGCCCTATTGAACACACCGCCCCTGTTTCCTGGTGTATTTCTACTGTATTCGGACTGTGTTGTTGTTTTTCTTGCGGTATTTACTGGTGTATTTCTACTGTATTCTGACTGTGTTGTTGTATTTCTGCTGTATTTCCTGGTGTATTTCTACTGTATTCTGACTGTGTTGTGTTTCTGCTGTATTTCCTGGTGTATTCCTACTGTATTCTGACTGTGTTGTTGTATTTCTGCTGTATTTACTGGTGTATTTCTACTGTATTCTGACTGTGTTGTTGTATTTCTGCTGTATTTCCTGGTGTATTTCTACTGTATTCTGACTGTGTTGTGTTTCTGCTGTATTTCCTGGTGTATTTCTACTGTATTCGGACTAAGTTGTGTTTCTGCTGTATTTCCTGCTGTATTTCTACTGTATTCGGACTAAGTTGTATTTCTGCTGTATTTCCTGGTGTATTTCTACAGTATTCTGACTAAGTTGTATTTCTGCTGTATTTCCTGGTGTATTTCTACTGTATTCTGACTAAGTTGTATTTCTGCTGTATTTCCTGGTGTATTTCTACTGTATTCGGACTAAGTTGAGTTTCTGCTGTATTTCCTGGTGTATTCCCTACTGTATTCGGACTAAGTTGAGTTTCTGCTGTATTTCCTGGTGTATTCCTACTGTATTCTAACTGTATTGTTGTTTTGTTGCTGTATTTACTGGTGTATTTCTACTGTATCTGGACTAAGTTGTGTTTCTGCTGTATTTCCTGGTGTATTTCTACTGTATTCTGACTGTCTTGTTTTTTTGCTGTATTTCCTGGTGTATTTCTACTGTATTCTGACTAAGTTGTGTTTCTGCTGTATTTCCTGGTGTATTTCTACTGTATTCTGACTAAGTTGTATTTCTGCTGTATTTCCTGGTGTATTTCTACTGTATTCTGACTAAGTTGTGTTTCTGCTGTATTTCCTGGTGTATTTCTACAGTATTCTGACTAAGTTGTATTTCTGCTGTATTTCCTGGTGTATTTCTACATATTCGGACTAAGTTGTATTTCTGCTGTATTTCCTGGTGTATTTCTACTGTATTCGGACTAAGTTGTATTTCTGCTGTATTTCCTGGTGTATTTCTACTGTATTCTGACTGTGTTTTTTTTGCTGTATTTCCTGGTGTATTCCTACTGTATTCTGACTGTGTTGTTTTTTTTGCTGTATTTACTGGTGTATTTCTACTGTATTCGGACTAAGTTGTGTTTCTGCTGTATTTCCTGGTGTATTTCTACTGTATTCCTGACTGTGTTGTTTTTTTGCTGTATATCCTGGTGTATTTCTACAGTATTCTGACTAAGTTGTATTTCTGCTGTATTTCCTGGTGTATTTCTACTGTATTCGGACTAAGTTGTATTTCTGCTGTATTTCCTGGTGTATTTCTACCGTATTCTGACTAAGTTGTGTTTCTGCTGTATTTCCTGGTGTATTTCTACAATATTCGGACTAAGTTGTATTTCTGCTGTATTTCCTGGTGTATTTCTACTGTATTCTGACTGTTGTGTTTCTGCTGTATTTCCTGGTGTATTTCTACTGTATTCCTGACTAAGTTGTGTTTCTGCTGTATTTCCTGGTGTATTTCTACTGTATTCTGACTAAGTTGTGTTTCTGCTGTATTTCCTGGTGTATTTCTACTGTATTCGGACTAAATTGTATTTCTGCCGTATTTCCTGGTGTATTTCTACAGTATTCTGACTAAGTTGTGTTTCTGCTGTATTTCCTGGTGTATTTCTACTGTATTCTGACTAAGTTGTGTTTCTGCTGTATTTCCTGGTGTACTTCTACTGTATTCTGACTTCGTTGTGTTTCTGCCGTATTTCCTGGTGTATTTCTACAGTATTCTGACTAAGTTGTATTTCTGCTGTATTTCCTGGTGTACTTCTACGTATTCGGACTAAGTTGTATTCCTGCTGTATTTCCTGGTGTATTTCTACTGTATTCTGACTGTTGTGTTTCTGCTGTATTTCCTGGTGTATTTCTCGTATTCTGACTAAGTTGTGTTTCTGCTGTATTTCCTGGTGTATTTCTACTGTATTCTGACTGTTGTGTTTCTGCTGTATTTCCTGGTGTATTTCTACTAGTATTCGGACTAAGTTGTATTTCTGCTGTATTTCCTGGTGTACTTCTACTGTATTCGGACTCAGTTGTATTCCTAACTGTATTTCTGGTGTATTTCTACTGTATTCTGACTAAGTTGTGTTTCTGCTGTATTTCCTGGTGTATTTCTACTTTATTCTGACTAAGTTGTATTTCTGCTGTATTTCCTGGTGTATTTCTACTGTATTCTGACTAAGTTCGTGTTTCTGCTGTATTTCCTGGTGTATTTCTACTGTATTCTGACTAAGTTGTGTTTCTGCTGTATTTCCTGGTGTATTTCTACTGTATTCTGACTAATTTGTGTTTCTGCTGTATTTCCCTGGTGTATTTCTACTGTATTCTGACTAAGTTGTATTTCTGCTGTATTTCCTGGTGTATTTCTACAGTATTCTGACTAAGTTGTATTTCTGCTGCTATTTCCTGGTGTATTTCTACTGTATTCTGACTAAGTTGTGTTTCTGCTGTATTTCCTGGTGTATTTCTACTTTCTGACTAAGTTGTGTTTCTGCTGTATTTCCTGGTGTATTTCTACTGTATTCTGACTAAGTTGTGTTTCTGCTGTATTTCCTGGTGAATTTCTACTGTATTCTGACTAAGTTGTGTTTCTGCTGTATTTCCTGGTGTATTTCTACTGTATTCTGACTAAGTTGTGTTTCTGCTGTATTTCCTGGTGTATTTCTACTGTATTCGGACTAAGTTGTGTTTCTGCTGTATTTCCTGGTGTATTTCTACTGTATTCGGACTAAGTTGTGTTTCTGCTGTATTTCCCTGGTGTATTTCTACAGTATTCTGACTAAGTTGTATTTCTGCTGTATTTCCTGGTGTATTTCTACAGTATTCGGACTCTAAGTTGTATTTCTGCTGTATTTCCTGGTGTATTTCTACTGTATTCGGACTAAGTTGTATTTCTGCTGTATTTCCTGGTGTATTTCTACTGTATTCTGACTGTGTTGTTTTTTTTGCTGTATTTCCTGGTGTATTCCTACTGTATTCTGACTGTGTTGTTGTTTTTTTGCTGTATTTACTGGTGTATTTCTACTGTATTCGGACTAAGTTGTGTTTCTGCTGTATTTCCTGGTGTATTTCTACTGTATTCTGACTGTGTTGTTTTTTTGCTGTATATCCTGGTGTATTTCTACAGTATTCTGACTAAGTTGTATTTCTGCTGTATTTCCTGGTGTATTTCTACTGTATTCGGACTAAGTTGTATTTCTGCTGTATTTCCTGGTGTATTTCTACTGTATTCTGACTAAGTTGTTTCTGCTGTATTTCCTGGTGTATTTCTACAGTATTCGGACTAAGTTGTATTTCTGCTGTATTTCCTGGTGTATTTCTACTGTATTCTGACTAAGTTGTGTTTCTGCTGTATTTCCTGGTGTATTTCTACTGTATTCTGACTAAGTTGTGTTTCTGCTGTATTTCCTGGTGTATTTCTACTGTATTCTGACTAAGTTGTGTTTCTGCTGTATTTCCTGGTGTATTTCTACTGTATTCGGACTAAATTGTATTTCTGCCGTATTTCCTGGTGTATTTCTACAGTATTCTGACTAAGTTGTGTTTCTGCTGTATTTCCTGGTTTATTTCTACTGTATTCTGACTAAGTTGTGTTTCTGCTGTATTTCCTGGTGTATTTCTACTGTATTCTGACTAAAGTTGTGTTTCTGCTGTATTTCCTGGTGTATTTCTACTGTATTCCTGACTAATTTGTGTTTCTGCTGTATTTCCTGGTGTATTTCTACTGTATTCTGACTAAGTTGTATTTCTGCTGTATTTCCTGGTGTATTTCTACAGTATTCTGACTAAGTTGTATTTCTGCTGTATTTCCTGGTGTATTTCTACTGTATTCTGACTAAGTTGTGTTTCTGCTGTATTTCCTGGTGTATTTCTACTGTATTCCCTGACTAAGTTGTGTTTCTGCTGTATTTCCTGGTGTATTTCTACTGTATTCTGACTAAGTTGTGTTTCTGCTGTATTTCCTGGTGAATTTCTACTGTATTCTGACTAAGTTGTGTTTCTGCTGTATTTCCTGGTGTATTTCTACTGTATTCTGACTAAGTTGTGTTTCTGCTGTATTTCCTGGTGTATTTCTACTGTATTCGGACTAAGTTGTGTTTCTGCTGTATTTCCTGGTGTATTTCTACTGTATTCGGACTAAGTTGTGTTTCTGCTGTATTTCCTGGTGTATTTCTACAGTATTCTGACTAAGTTGTGTTTCTGCTGTATTTCCTGGTGAATTTCTACTGTATTCGGACTAAGTTGTGTTTCTGCTGTATTTCCTGGTGTATTTCTACTGTATTCGGACTAAGTTGTGTTTCTGCTGTATTTCCTGGTGTATTTCTACAGTATTCTGACTAAGTTGTGTTTCTGCTGTATTTCCTGGTGTATTTCTACCGTATTCTGACTAAGTTGTATTTCTGCTGTATTTCCTGGTGTATTTCTACTGTATTTGGACTAAGTTGTATTCCTGCTGTATTTACTGGTGTATTTCTACTGTATTCTGACTAAGTTGTGTTTCTGCTGTATTTCCTGGTGTATTTCTACTGTATTCTGACTAAGTTGTGTTTCTGCTGTATTTCCTGGTGTATTTCTACTGTATTCTGACTAATTTGTGTTTCTGCTGTATTTCCTGGTGTATTTCTACTGTATTCTGACTAAGTTGTATTTCTGCTGTATTTCCTGGTGTATTTCTACAGTATTCTGACTAAGTTGTATTTCTGCTGTATTTCCTGGTGTATTTCTACTGTATTCTGACTAAGTTGTGTTTCTGCTGTATTTCCTGGTGTATTTCTACTGTATTATGACTAAGTTGTGTTTCTGCTGTATTTCCTGGTGTATTTCTACTGTATTCTGACTAAGTTGTGTTTCTGCTGTATTTCCTGGTGAATTTCTACTGTATTCTGACTAAGTTGTGTTTCTGCTGTATTTCCTGGTGTATTTCTACTGTATTCTGACTAAGTTGTGTTTCTGCTGTATTTCCTGGTGTATTTCTACAGTATTCTGACTAAGTTGTATTTCTGCTGTATTTCCTGGTGTATTTCTACTGTATTCGGACTAAGTTGTATTTCTGCTGTATTTCCTGGTGTATTTCTACTGTATTCTGACTAAGTTGTGTTTCTGCTGTATTTCCTGGTGTATTTCTACAGTATTCGGACTAAGTTGTATTTCTGCTGTATTTCCTGGTGTATTTCTACTGTATTCTGACTAAGTTGTGTTTCTGCTGTATTTCCTGGTGTATTTCTACTGTATTCTGACTAAGTTGTGTTTCTGCTGTATTTCCTGGTGTATTTCTACAGTATTCTGACTAAGTTGTGTTTCTGCTGTATTTCCTGGTGAATTTCTACTGTATTCGGACTAAGTTGTGTTTCTGCTGTATTTCCTGGTGTATTTCTACTGTATTCGGACTAAGTTGTGTTTCTGCTGTATTTCCTGGTGTATTTCTACAGTATTCTGACTAAGTTGTGTTTCTGCTGTATTTCCTGGTGTATTTCTACAGTATTCTGACTAAGTTGTATTTCTGCTGTATTTCCTGGTGTATTTCTACTGTATTCGGACTAAGTTGTATTCCTGCTGTATTTCCTGGTGTATTTCTACTGTATTCTGACTAAGTTGTGTTTCTGCTGTATTTCCTGGTGTATTTCTACTGTATTCTGACTAAGTTGTGTTTCTGCTGTATTTCCTGGTGTCCAGACCCCGTGGGATGCTGTATATGATGTGTGTTGGGAGGAGGTGATGGGACAGGTCTCTGAGCAGTGTGAACCTGAGTGGCTGGATGCAGAGGATCCTCTCTTTATACTGTACACCAGCGGATCTACTGGCAAACCAAAGGTAGGACACACATATAGTTGCATAAACACAAACACACACACAACCTTTGACCCCAAACACACACAGTGTCACAAACACAAGCATACAAGCACATACACAATCATACAGACGTGACGACCTGACCACAGTGCAGTTTGGGAGTACCCTATTGTTGACTGTGTGTGTGCTCCTAAGTGTGTTCCTGTGTGTACATGCGTGCTGCATGTGTGTTAACCCTGTATCTGCCTTCCCCTACAGGGTGTGTGTTAACCCTGTATCTGCCTTCCCTACAGGGTGTGTGTTAACCCTGTATCTTCCTTCCCTACAGGGTGTGTGTTAACCCCTGTATCTGCCTTCCCTGCAGGGTGTGTGTTAACCCTGTATCTGCCTTCCCTACAGGGTGTGTGTTAACCCTGTATCTGCCTTCCCCTACAGGGTGTGTGTTAACCCTGTATCTTCCTTCCTACAGGGTGTGTGTTAACCCTGTATCTGCCTTCCTGCAGGGTGTGTGTTAACCCTTATCTGCCTTCCCCTGCAGGGTGTGTTAACCCTGTATCTGCCTTCCCTACAGGGTGTGTGTTAACCCTGTATCTGCCTTCCCTACAGGGTGTGTGTTAACCCTGTATCTGCCTTCCCTACAGGGTGTGTGTTAACCCTGTATCTGCCTTCCCTGCAGGGTGTGTGTTAACCCTGTATCTGCCTTCCCTACAGGGTGTGTGTTAACCCTGTATCTGCCTTCCCTACAGGGTGTGTGTTAACCCTGTATCTGCCTTCCCTGCAGGGTGTGTGTTAACCCTGTATCTGCCTTCCCTACAGGGTGTGTGTTAACCCTGTATCTGCCTTCCCTACAGGGTGTGTGTTAACCCTGTATCTGCCTTCCCAATAGGGTGTGTGTTAACCCTGTATCTGCCTTCCCTACAGGGTGTGTGTTAACCCCCTGTATCTGCCTTCCCCTACAGGGTGTGTGTTAACCCTGTATCTGCCTTCCCTACAGGGTGTGTGTTAACCCTGTATCTGCCTTCCCCTACAGGGTGTGTGTTAACCCTGTATCTGCCTTCCCTACAGGGTGTGTGTTAACCCTGTATCTGCCTTCCCTACAGGGTGTGTGTTAACCCCTGTATCTGCCTTCCCTACAGGGTGTGTGTTAACCCTGTATCTGCCTTCCCTACAGGGTGTGTGTTAACCCTGTATCTGCCTTCCCTACAGGGTGTGTGTTAACCCTGTATCTGCCTTCCCTACAGGGTGTGTGTTAACCCTGTATCTGCCTTCCCTGCAGGGTGTCCTCCACACGGTGGCAGGCTACCTGCTCTATACCTCTCTGACCTTCAAGTACGTGTTTGACCACCAGCCAGACGATGTGTACTGGTGTACCGCTGATATAGGATGGATCACTGGACACTCCTACATCACCTATGGACCCCTGGCCAACGGGGCTACCAGCGTACTGGTCAGTAGAACTGGTATAGAACTGGTATAGAACTGGTCAGTAGAACTGGTATAGAACTGGTATAGAACTGGTCAGTAGAACTGGTATAGAACTGGTCAGTAGAACTGGTATAGAACTGGTCAGTAGAACTGGTATAGAACTGGTATAGAACTGGTCAGTAGAACTGGTATAGAACTGGTATAGAACTGGCATAGAACTGGTATAGAACTGGCATAGAACTGGTATAGAACTGGTATATAACTGGTGTAGAACTGGTATAGAACTGGTCAGTAGAACTGGTATAGAACTGCTCAGTAGAACTGGTATAGAACTGGTATAGAACTGGTATAGAACTGGTCAGTAGAACTGGTATAGAACTGGTCAGTAGAACTGGTATAGAACTGGTCAGTAGAACTGGTATAGAACTGGTCAGTAGAACTGGTATAGAACTGGTATAGAACTGGTCAGTAGAACTGGTATAGCACTGGTATAGAACTGGTATAGAACTGGTCAGTAGAACTGGTATAGAACTGGTATAGAACTGGTATAGAACTGGTCAGTAGAACTGGTATAGAACTGGTGTAGAACTGGTATAGAACTGGTCAGTAGAACTGGTATAGAACTGGTATAGAACTGGTATAGAACCGGTCAGTAGAACTGGTATAGAACTGGTATAGAACTGTTATAGAACTGGTATAGAACTGGTCAGTAGAACTGGTATAGAACTGGTATAGAACTGGTATAGAACTGGTCAGTAGAACTGGTATAGAACTGGTATAGAACTGGTATAGAACTGGTCAGTAGAACTGGTATAGAACTGGTATAGAACTGGTATAGAACTGGTCAGTAGAACTGGTATAAAACTGGTATAGAACTGGTCAGTAGAACTGGTATAGAACTGGTATAGAACTGGTATAGAACTGGTATAGAACTGGTCAGTAGAACTGGTATAGAACTGGTATAGAACTGGTATAGAACTGGTCAGTAGAACTGGTATAGAACTGGTATAGAACTGGTATAGAACTGGTATAGAACTGGTCAGTAGAACTGGTATAGAACTGGTATAGAACTGGTATAGAACTGGTCAGTAGAACTGGTATAGAACTGGTATAGAACTGGTATAGAACTGGTATAGAACTGGTCAGTAGAACTGCTATACAATTTGCTGCAGTTGGTATTCTTTATCTAAGTTGTGTCCCAAATGGCACCCTGTTCCCTATATAGTGCACTACTTTTGACCAGGGTCCATAGGGATCTGTTCAAAGTAGTGCACCATGTATGGAATAGGGTGCCATTTGGGACGCAGGTCTAGTCTCACCTGTTCATGTTAAGAAGTAACAGATTAAGAGATCTAGTCTGGCTGGCAAGATTTATATCTGTCTGCAGTTCTGCACTTCGTTGTCAAATTTAATCATGTTAAAATCCATCTGATTACTGTGTTCTCCAGTTTGAGGTATTCCAGTCCACCCTCACGTGGGGGGCGTTTCTGGGAGGTGATTGAGAAGTACAGAGTGACCAAGTTCTACACAGCTCCCACAGCCATACGCCTTCTCATGAAGTACGGGAAAGAGCCAGTACAAAAGTAAGACACACACGCACGCGCGCTCACACATGAATGCACGCACGCATCTGCATGCTATGTCTTCTCAGAGTGGGCGAGTTCATTTTGCACTGCCCAGACGGTGCGCAGGGTGGGTGGTTATTTCACTTTACAAACAGTGGAATGGTCTAAAATGTGCAAACTCTGCCAACTGTTAGAAGATCAGCACTGATCTGAACCATAGTACTGTGGCAGTAATAATGCTATAATGAAGCTGTAATGAAGCTGTAATAAAGTTGTTAAAACGCTGCAATAAAGCAGTACTAAAGCTGGGATAAAGCAGTAATAATGCCATAATAAAGATGTAATAAAGCTGTAATAAATCTCTAATAAAGGAGTAGTAATAAAGTTGTAATAAAGCTGTAATAAAGCACAAATAAAGCAGCTGTAATGAAGCCGTAATAAAGCAGTAATAAAACCGTAATGAAGCTGCAATCAAGTAATAATAAAGCGGCTGTTACAAAGCAGTAATAAAGCTCTACTAAAGCACTAGTAAAGCTGTAATTAAGATGTAATAAACAGCATTAATAAAGCAGTAATAAACCAGTAATAAAAATGTAATTAGGCAGTAATAAAGCAGTAGTAAAGCAGCTATAAAGCAACAATAATAAAGCAGCTGTAATATAGCAGTAATAAAGTAATAATAAAGCACTTATGAAGCAGTAATAAAGCTGTAATAGATCAGTATAAAGCTGTAATAGATCAGTATAAAGCTGTAATAGATCAGTATAAAGCTGTAATAGATCAGTATAAAGCAGATCAATAGATCAGTATAAAGCTGTAATAGATCAGTATAAAGCTGTAATAGATCAGTATAAAGCTGTAATAGATCAGTATAAAGCTGGAATAGATCAGTATAAAGCTGCAATAGATCAGGATAAAGCTGCAATAGATCAGTATAAAGCTGTAATAGATCAGTATAAAGCTGCAATAGATCAGTATAAAGCTGCAATAGATCAGTATAAAGCTGTAATAGATCAGTATAAAGCTGTAATAGATCAGTATAAAGCTGTAATAGATCAGGATAAAGCTGCAATAGATCAGTATAAAGCTGCAATAGATCAGTATAAAGCTGTAATAGATCAGTATAAAGTTGTAATAGATCAGTATAAAGCTGCAATAGATCAGTATAAAGCTGCAATAGATCAGTATAAAGCTGTAATAGATCAGTATAAAGCTGTAATAGATCAGTATAAAGCTGTAATAGATCAGTATAAAGCTGCAATAGATCAGTATAAAGCTGCAATAGATCAGTATAAATCTGTAATAGATCAGTATAAAGCTGTAATAGATCAGTATAAAGCTGTAATAGATCAGGATAAAGCTGCAATAGATCAGTATAAAGCTGCAATATATCAGTATAAAGCTGTAATAGATCAGTATAAAGCTGTAATAGATCAGTATAAAGCTGTAATGGATCAGTATAAAGCTGTAATAGATCAGTATAAAGCTGTAATAGATCAGTATAAAGCTGTAATGGATCAGAATAAAGCTGTAATAGATCAGTATAAAGCTGTAATAGATCAGATAAAGCTGTAATAGATCAGTATAAAAGCTGTAATAGATCAGTATAAAGCTGCAATAGATCAGTATAAAGCTGCAATAGATCAGTATAAAGCTGTAATAGATCAGTATAAAGCTGTAATAGATCAGTATAAAGCTGTAATAGATCAGGATAAAGCTGCAATAGATCAGTATAAAGCTGCAATATATCAGTATAAAGCTGTAATAGATCAGTATAAAGCTGTAATAGATCAGTATAAAGCTGTAATGGATCAGTATAAAGCTGTAATAGATCAGTATAAAGCTGTAATAGATCAGTATAAAGCTGTAATGGATCAGTATAAAACTGTAATGGATCAGTATAAAGCTGTAATAGATCAGTATAAAGCTGTAGTAGATCAATATAAAGCTGCAGTAGATCAGTATAAAGCTGTAATAGATCAATATAAAGCTGTAATAGATCAATATAAAGCTGTAATAGATCAGTATAAAGCTGTAATAGATCAGTATAAAGCTGTAATAGATCAGTATAAAGCTGCAATAGATCAGTATAACGCTGCAATAGATCAGTATAAAGCTGTAATAGATCAGTATAAAGCTGTAATAGATCAGTATAAAGCTGTAATAGATCAGTATAAAGCTGCAATAGATCAGTATAAAGCTGCAATAGATCAGTATAAAGCTGTAATAGATCAGTATAAAGCTGTAATAGATCAGTATAAAGCTGCAATATATCAGTATAAAGCTGTAATAGATCAGTATAAAGCTGTAATAGATCGGTATAAAGCTGCAATAGATCGGTATAAAGCTGTAATAGATCAGTATAAAGCTGTAATAGATCAGTATAAAGCTGTAATAGATCAGTATAAAGCTGTAATAGATCAGTATAAAGCTGTAATAGATCAGTATAAAGCTGTAATAGATCAGTATACAGCTGTAATAGATCAGTATAAAGCTGTAATAGATCAGTGTAAAGCTGCAATAGATCAGTATAAAGCTGCAATAGATCAGTATAAAGCTGCAATAGATCAGTATAAAGCTGCAATAGATCAGTATAAAGCTGTAATAGATCAGTGTAAAGCTGTAATAGATCAGTATAAAGCTGCAATAGATCAGTATAAAGCTGCAATAGATCAGTATAAAGCTGCAATAGATCAGTATAAAGCTGTAATAGATCAGTATAAAGCTGTAATAGATCAGTATAAAGCTGTAATAGATCAGTATAAAGCTGTAATAGATCAGTATAAAGCTGTAATAGATCAGTATACAGCTGTAATAGATCAGTATAAAGCTGTAATAGATCAGTATAAAGCTGTAATAGATCAGTATAAAGCTGTAATAGATCAGTATAAAGCTGTAATAGATCAGTATAAAGCCGCAATAGATCAGTATACAGCTGTAATAGATCAGTATAAAGCTGTAATAGATCAGTATAAAGCTGTAATAGATCAGTATAAAGCTGTAATAGATCAGTATAAAGCTGTAATAGATCAGTATAAAGCTGTAATAGATCAGTATAAAGCTGTAATTGATCGGTATAAAGCTGCAATAGATCGGTATAAAGCTGTAATAGATCGGTATAAAGCTGTAATAGATCAGTATAAAGCTGTAATAGATCAGTATAAAGCTGCAATAGATCAGTATAAAGCTGCAATAGATCAGTATAAAGCTGTAATAGATCAGTATAAAGCTGTAATAGATCAGTATAAAGCAGCAATAGATCAGTATAAAGCTGTAATAGATCAGTATAAAGCTGTAATAGATCAGTATAAAGCTGTAATAGATCAGTATAAAGCTGTAATAGATCAGTATAAAGCTGCAATAGATCAGTATAAAGCTGCAATAGATCAGTATAAAGCTGTAATAGATCAGTATAAAGCTGTAATAGATCAGTAAAAAGCTGTAATAGATCAGTAAAAAGCTGTAATAGATCAGTAAAAAGCTGTAATAGATCAGTATAAAGCTGTAATAGATCAGTATAAAGCTGTAATAGATCAGGATAAAGCTGTAATAGATCAGTATAAAGCTGCAATAGATCAGTATAAAGCTGTAATAGATCAGTAAAAAGCTGTAATAGATCAGTAAAAAGCTGTAATAGATCAGTAAAAGCTGTAATAGATCAGTAAAAGCTGTAATAGATCAGTATAAAGCTGTAATAGATCAGTATAAAGCTGTAATAGATCAGGATAAAGCTGTAATAGATCAGTAAAAAGCTGTAATAGATCAGTATAAAGCTGTAATAGATCAGTATAAAGCTGTAATAGATCAGTATAAAGCTGTAATAGATCAGTATAAAGCTGTAGTAGATCAGTATAAAGCTGTAATAGATCAGTATAAAGCTGTAATAGATCAGTATAAAGCTGTAATAGATCAGTATAAAGCTGTAATAGATCAGTGTAAAGCTGTAATATATCAGTGTAAAGCTGTAATAGATCAGTATAAAGCTGTAATAGATCAGTATAAAGCTGTAATAGATCAGTATAAAGCTGTAATAGATCAGTATAAAGCTGTAATAGATCAGTATACAGCTGTAATAGATCAGTATAAAGCTGTAATAGATCAGTGTAAAGCTGTAATAGATCAGTATAAAGCTGTAATAGATCAGTGTAAAGCTGTAATAGATCAGTGTAAAGCTGTAATAGATCAGGATAAAGCTGTAATAGATCAGTATAAAGCTGCAATAGATCAGTATAAAGCTGCAATAGATCAGTATAAAGCTGCAATAGATCAGTATAAAGCTGTAATAGATCAGTATAAAGCTGCAATAGATCAGTATAAAGCTGTAATAGATCAGTATAAAGCTGCAATAGATCAGTATAAAGCTGTAATAGATCAGTATAAAGCTGTAATAGATCAGTATAAAGCTGTAATAGATCAGTATAGAGCTGTAATAGATCAGTATAAAGCTGTAATAGATCAGGATAAAGCTGCAATAGATCAGTATAAAGCTGTAATAGATCAGTATAAAGCTGTAATAGATCAGTATAAAGCTGTAATGGATCAGTATAAAGCTGTAATAGATCAGTATAAAGCTGTAATAGATCAGGATAAAGCTGTAATAGATCAGTATAAAGCTGTAATAGATCAGTATAAAGCTGCAATAGATCAGTATAAAGCTGCAATAGATCAGTATAAAGCTGTAATAGATCAGTATAAAGCTGTAATAGATCAGTATAAAGCTGCAATAGATCAGTATAAAGCTGCAATAGATCAGTATAAAGCTGTAATAGATCAGTGTAAAGCTGTAATAGATCAGTATAAAGCTGCAATAGATCAGTATAAAGCTGCAATAGATCAGTATAAAGCTGCAATAGATCAGTATAAAGCTGTAATAGATCAGTATAAAGCTGTAATAGATCAGTATAAAGCTGTAATAGATCAGTATAAAGCTGTAATAGATCAGTATAAAGCTGTAATAGATCAGTATACAGCTGTAATAGATCAGTATAAAGCTGTAATAGATCAGTATAAAAGCTGTAATAGATCAGTATAAAGCTGTAATAGATCAGTATAAAGCTGTAATAGATCAGTATACAGCTGTAATAGATCAGTATACAGCTGTAATAGATCAGTATAAAGCTGTAATAGATCAGTATACAGCTGTAATAGATCAGTATAAAGCTGTCAATAGATCAGTATAAAGCTGTAATAGATCAGTATATAGCTGTAATAGATCAGTATAAAGCTGTAATAGATCAGTATAAAGCTGTAATAGATCAGTATAAAGCTGCAATAGATCGGGTATAAAGCTGTAATAGATCGGTATAAAGCTGTAATAGATCAGTATAAAGCTGTAATAGATCAGTATAAAGCTGCCAATAGATCAGTATAAAGCTCAATAGATCAGTATAAAGCTGTAATAGATCAGTATAAAGCAGCAATAGATCAGTATAAAGCTGTAATAGATCAGTATAAAGCTGTAATAGATCAGTATAAAGCTGTAATAGATCAGTATAAAGCTGCAATAGATCAGTATAAAGCTGCAATAGATCAGTATAAAGCTGTAATAGATCAGTATAAAGCTGTAATAGGATCAGTATAAAGCTGTAATAGATCAGTAAAAAGCTGTAATAGATCAGTAAAAAGCTGTAATAGATCAGTAAAAAGCTGTAATAGATCAGTATAAAGCTGTAATAGATCAGTATAAAGCTGTAATAGATCAGGATAAAGCTGTAATAGATCAGTAAAAAGCTGTAATAGATCAGTATAAAGCTGTAATAGATCAGTATAAAGCTGTAATAGATCAGTATAAAGCTGTAATAGATCAGTATAAAGCTGTAGTAGATCAGTATAAAGCTGTAATAGATCAGTATAAAGCTGTAATAGATCAGTATAAAGCTGTAATAGATCAGTATAAAGCTGTAATAGATCAGTGTAAAGCTGTAATAGATCAGTATAAAGCTGTAATAGATCAGTATAAAGCTGTAATAGATCAGTATAAAGCTGTAATAGATCAGTATAAAGCTGTAATAGATCAGTATACAGCTGTAATAGATCAGGATAAAGCTGTAATAGATCAGTATACAGCTGTAATAGATCAGTATAAAGCTGCAATAGATCAGGATAAAGCTGCAATAGATCAGTATAAAGCTGTAATAGATCAGTATAAAGCTGTAATAGATCAGTATAAAGCTGTAATGGATCAGTATAAAGCTGTAATAGATCAGTATAAAGCTGTAATAGATCAGGATAAAGCTGTAATAGATCAGTATAAAGCTGTAATAGATCAGTATAAAGCTGCAATAGATCAGTATAAAGCTGCAATAGATCAGTATAAAGCTGTAATAGATCAGTATAAAGCTGTAATAGATCAGTATAAAGCTGTAATAGATCAGGATAAAGCTGCAATAGATCAGTATAAAGCTGCAATATATCAGTATAAAGCTGTAATAGATCAGTATAAAGCTGTAATAGATCAGTATAAAGCTGTAATGGATCAGTATAAAGCTGTAATAGATCAGTATAAAGCTGTAATAGATCAGTATAAAGCTGTAATAGATCAGTATAAAGCTGTAATAGATCAGTATAAAGCTGTAATGGATCAGTATAAAGCTGTAATGGATCAGTATAAAACTGTAATAGATCAGTATAAAGCTGTAATAGATCAGTATAAAGCTGTAGTAGATCAGTATAAAGCTGCAGTAGATCAGTATAAAGCTGCAATAGATCAGTATAAAGCTGTAATAGATCAGTATAAAGCTGTAATAGATCAGTATAAAGCTGTAATGGATCAGTATAAAGCTGTAATAGATCAGTATAAAGCTGTAATAGATCAGTATAAAGCTGCAATAGATCAGTATAAAGCTGCAATAGATCAGTATAAAGCTGCAATAGATCAGTATAAAGCTGCAATAGATCAGTATAAAGCTGTAATAGATCAGGATAAAGCTGCAATAGATCAGGATAAAGCTGCAATAGATCAGTATAAAGCTGTAATAGATCAGTATAAAGCTGTAATAGATCAGTATAAAGCTGTAATGGATCAGTATAAAGCTGTAATAGATCAGTATAAAGCTGTAATAGATCAGTATAAAGCTGTAATAGATCAGTATAAAGCTGTAATAGATCAGTATAAAGCTGTAATGGATCAGTATAAAACTGTAATAGATCAGTATAAAGCTGTAATAGATCAGTATAAAGCTGTAGTAGATCAATATAAAGCTGCAGTAGATCAGTATAAAGCTGTAATAGATCAATATAAAGCTGTAATAGATCAATATAAAGCTGTAATAGATCAGTATAAAGCTGTAATAGATCAGTATAAAGCTGTAATAGATCAGTATAAAGCTGCAATAGATCAGTATAACGCTGTAATAGATCAGTATAAAGCTGCAATAGATCAGTATAAAGCTGTAATAGATCAGTATAAAGTTGTAATAGATCAGTATAAAGCTGTAATAGATCAGTATAAAGCTGCAATAGATCAGTATAAAGCTGCAATAGATCAGTATAAAGCTGCAATAGATCAGTATAAAGCTGTAATAGATCAGTATAAAGCTGTAATAGATCAGTATAAAGCTGCAATAGATCAGTATAAAGCTGTAATAGATCAGTATAAAGCTGTAATAGATCGGTATAAAGCTGCAATAGATCGGTATAAAGCTGTAATAGATCAGTATAAAGCTGTAATAGATCAGTATAAAGCTGTAATAGATCAGTATAAAGCTGTAATAGATCAGTATAAAGCTGTAATAGATCAGTATAAAGCTGTAATAGATCAGTATACAGCTGTAATAGATCAGTATAAAGCTGTAATAGATCAGTGTAAAGCTGTAATAGATCAGTATAAAGCTGCAATAGATCAGTATAAAGCTGCAATAGATCAGTATAAAGCTGCAATAGATCAGTATAAAGCTGTAATAGATCAGTGTAAAGCTGTAATAGATCAGTATAAAAGCTGCAATAGATCAGTATAAAGCTGCAATGATCAGTATAAAGCTGCAATAGATCAGTATAAAGCTGTAATAGATCAGTATAAAGCTGTAATAGATCAGTATAAAGCTGTAATAGATCAGTATAAAGCTGTAATAGATCAGTATAAAGCTGTAATAGATCAGTATACAGCTGTAATAGATCAGTATAAAGCTGTAATAGATCAGTATACAGCTGTAATAGATCAGTATAAAGCTCTAATAGATCAGTATAAAGCTGTAATAGATCAGTATACAGCTGTAATAGATCAGTATACAGCTGTAATAGATCAGTATAAAGCTGTAATAGATCAGTATACAGCTGTAATAGATCAGTATAAAGCTGTAATAGATCAGTATAAAGCTGTAATAGATCAGTATAAAGCTGTAATAGATCAGTATAAAGCTGTAATAGATCAGTATAAAGCTGTAATAGATCGGTATAAAGCTGTAATAGATCGGTATAAAGCTGCAATAGATCGGTATAAAGCTGTAATAGATCAGTATAAAGCTGTAATAGATCAGTATAAAGCTGGAATAGATCAGTATAAAGCTGCAATAGATCAGTATAAAGCTGTAATAGATCAGTATAAAGCTGTAATAGATCAGGATAAAGCTGTAATAGATCAGTAAAAAGCTGTAATAGATCAGTATAAAGCTGTAATAGATCAGTATAAAGCTGTAATAGATCAGTATAAAGCTGTAATAGATCAGTATAAAGCTGTAATAGATCAGTATAAAGCTGTAATAGATCAGTATAAAGCTGTAATAGATCAGTATACAGCTGTAATAGATCAGTATAAAGCTGTAATAGATCAGTGTAAAGCTGTAATAGATCAGTATAAAGCTGTAATAGATCAGTGTAAAGCTGTAATAGATCAGTATAAAGCTGTAATAGATCAGGATAAAGCTGTAATAGATCAGTATAAAGCTGTAATAGATCAGTATAAAAGCTGCAATAGATCAGTATAAAGCTGCAATAGATCAGTATAAAGCTGTAATAGATCAGTATAAAGCTGTAATAGATCAGTATAAAGCTGCAATAAGATCAGTATAAAGCTGTAATAGATCAGTATAAAGCTGCAATAGATCAGTATAAAGCTGTAATAGATCAGTATAAAAGCTGTAATAGATCAGTATAAAGCTGTAATAGATCAGTATACAGCTGTAATAGATCAGTATAAAGCTGTAATAGATCAGGATAAAGCTGCAATAGATCAGTATAAAGCTGTAATAGATCAGTATAAAGCTGTAATAGATCAGTATAAAGCTGTAATGGATCAGTATAAAGCTGTAATGGATCAGTATAAAGCTGTAATAGATCAGGATAAAGCTGTAATAGATCAGTATAAAGCTGTAATAGATCAGTATAAAGCTGCAATAGATCAGTATAAAGCTGCAATAGATCAGTATAAAGCTGTAATAGATCAGTATAAAGCTGTAATAGATCAGTATAAAGCTGCAATAGATCAGTATAAAGCTGCAATAGATCAGTATAAAGCTGTAATAGATCAGTGTAAAGCTGTAATAGATCAGTATAAAGCTGCAATAGATCAGTATAAAGCTGCAATAGATCAGTATAAAGCTGCAATAGATCAGTATAAAGCTGTAATAGATCAGTATAAAGCTGTAATAGATCAGTATAAAGCTGTAATAGATCAGTATAAAGCTGTAATAGATCAGTATAAAGCTGTAATAGATCAGTATAAAGCTGTAATAGATCAGTATACAGCTGTAATAGATCAGTATAAAGCTGTAATAGATCAGTATAAAGCTGTAATAGATCAGTATAAAGCTGTAATAGATCAGTATAAAGCTGTAATAGATCAGTATACAGCTGTAATAGATCAGTATACAGCTGTAATAGATCAGTATAAAGCTGTAATAGATCAGTATACAGCTGTAATAGATCAGTATAAAGCTGTAATAGATCAGTATAAAGCTGTAATAGATCAGTATAAAGCTGTAATAGATCAGTATAAAGCTGTAATAGATCAGTATAAAGCTGTAATAGATCAGTATAAAGCTGTAATAGATCGGTATAAAGCTGCAATAGATCGGTATAAAGCTGTAATAGATCAGTATAAAGCTGTAATAGATCAGTATAAAGCTGTAATAGATCAGTATAAAGCTGCAATAGATCAGTATAAAGCTGCAATAGATCAGTATAAAGCTGTAATAGATCAGTATAAAGCAGCAATAGATCAGTATAAAGCTGTAATAGATCAGTATAAAGCTGTAATAGATCAGTATAAAGCTGTAATAGATCAGTATAAAGCTGCAATATATCAGTATAAAGCTGCAATAGATCAGTATAAAGCTGCAATAGATCAGTATAAAGCTGTAATAGATCAGTATAAAGCTGTAATAGATCAGTATAAAGCTGTAATACAGATCAGTAAAAAGCTGTAATAGATCAGTAAAAAATGCTGTAATAGATCAGTATAAAGCTGTAATAGATCAGTATAAAGCTGTAATAGATCAGGATAAAGCTGTAATAGATCAGTAAAAAGCTGTAATAGATCATTATAAAGCTGTAATAGATCAGTATAAAGCTGTAATAGATCAGTATAAAGCTGTAATAGATCAGTATAAAGCTGTAGTAGATCAGTATAAAGCTGTAATAGATCAGTATAAAGCTGTAATAGATCAGTATAAAGCTGTAATAGATCAGTGTAAAGCTGTAATAGATCAGTGTAAAGCTGTAATAGATCAGTATAAAGCTGTAATAGATCAGTATAAAGCTGTAATAGATCAGTATAAAGCTGTAATAGATCAGTATAAAGCTGTAATAGATCAGTATACAGCTGTAATAGATCAGTATAAAGCTGTAATAGATCAGTGTAAAGCTGTAATAGATCAGTATAAAGCTGTAATAGATCAGTGTAAAGCTGTAATAGATCAGTATAAAGCTGTAATAGATCAGGATAAAGCTGTAATAGATCAGTATAAAGCTGTAATAGATCAGTATAAAGCTGCAATAGATCAGTATAAAGCTGCAATAGATCAGTATAAAGCTGTAATATATCAGTATAAAGCTGTAATAGATCAGTATAAAGCTGCAATAGATCAGTATAAAGCTGTAATAGATCAGTATAAAGCTGCAATAGATCAGTATAAAGCTGTAATAGATCAGTATAAAGCTGTAATAGATCAGTATAAAGCTGTAATAGATCAGTATAAAGCTGTAATAGATCAGTATACAGCTGTAATAGATCAGTATAAAGCTGTAATAGATCAGGATAAAGCTGCAATAGATCAGTATAAAGCTGTAATAGATCAGTATAAAGCTGTAATAGATCAGTACAAAGCTGTAATGGATCAGTATAAAGCTGTAATAGATCAGTATAAAGCTGTAATAGATCAGGATAAAGCTGTAATAGATCAGTATAAAGCTGTAATAGATCAGTATAAAGCTGCAATAGATCAGTATAAAGCTGCAATAGATCAGTATAAAGCTGTAATAGATCAGTATAAAGCTGTAATAGATCAGTATAAAGCTGTAATAGATCAGGATAAAGCTGCAATAGATCAAGTATAAAAGCTGCAATATATCAGTATAAAGCTGTAATAGATCAGTATAAAGCTGTAATAGATCAGTATAAAAGCTGTAATGGATCAGTATAAAAGCTGTAATAGATCAGTATAAAGCTGTAATAGATCAGTATAAAGCTGTAATAGATCAGTATAAAGCTGTAATAGATCAGTATAAAGCTGTAATAGATCAGTATAAAGCTGTAATGGATCAGTATAAAACTGTAATAGATCAGTATAAAGCTGTAATAGATCAGTATAAAGCTGTAGTAGATCAATATAAAGCTGCAGTAGATCAGTATAAAGCTGTAATAGATTCAATATAAAGCTGTAATAGATCAATATAAAGCTGTAATAGATCAGTATAAAGCTGTAATAGATCAGTATAAAGCTGTAATAGATCAGTATAAAGCTGCAATGAGATCAGTATAACGCTGTAATAGATCAGTATAAAGCTGCAATAGATCAGTATAAAGCTGTAATAGATCAGTATAAAGCTGTAATAGGATCAGTATAAAAGCTGTAATAGATCAGTATAAAAGCTGCAATAGATCAGTATAAAGCTGCAATAGATCAGTATAAAGCTGCAATAGATCAGTATAAAGCTGTAATAGATCAGTATAAAGCTGTAATAGATCAGTATAAAGCTGCAATAGATCAGTATAAAGCTGTAATAGATCAGTATAAAGCTGCAATAGATCGGTATAAAGCTGCAATAGATCGGTATAAAGCTGTAATAGATCGTATAAAGCTGTAATAGATCAGTATAAAGCTGTAATAGCGATCAGTATAAAGCTGTAATAGATCGTATAAAGCTGTAATAGATCAGTATAAAGCTGTAATAGATCAGTATACAGCTGTAATAGATCAGTATAAAAGCTGTAATAGATCAGTGTAAAAGCTGTAATAGATCAGTGTAAAGCTGCAATAGATCAGTATAAAGCTGCAATAGATCAGTATAAAGCTGCAATAGATCAGTATAAAGCTGTAATAGATCAGTGTAAAGCTGTAATAGATCAGTGTAAAGCTGCAATAGATCAGTATAAAGCTGCAATAGATCAGTATAAAGCTGCAATAGATCAGTATAAAGCTGTAATAGATCAGTATAAAGCTGTAATAGATCAGTATAAAGCTGTAATAGATCAGTATAAAGCTGTAATAGATCAGTATAAAGCTGTAATAGATCAGTATACAGCTGTAATAGATCAGTATAAAGCTGTAATAGATCAGTATAAAGCTGTAATAGATCAGTATAAAGCTGTAATAGATCAGTATAAAGCTGTAATAGATCAGTATACAGCTGTAATGATCAGTGGATACAGCTGTAATAGATCAGTATAAAGCTGTAATAGATCAGTATACAGCTGTAATAGGTCAGTATAAAGCTGTAATAGATCAGTATAAAGCTGTAATAGATCAGTATAAAGCGAGCAATAGATCAGTATAAAGCTGTAATAGATCAGTATAAAGCTGTAATAGATCAGTATAAAGCTGCAATAGATCGGTATATAAGCTGCAATAGATCGGTATAAAGCTGTAATAGATCGGTATAAAACTGTAATAGATCAGTATAAAGCTGTAATAGATCAGTATAAAGCTGCAATAGATCAGTATAAAGCTGCAATAGATCAGTATAAAGCTGTAATAGATCAGTATAAAAGCTGTAATAGATCAGTATAAAGCAGCAATAGATCAGTATAAAGCTGTAATAGATCAGTATAAAGCTGTAATAGATCAGTATAAAGCTGTAATAGATCAGTATAAAGCTGTAATAGATCAGTATAAAGCTGCAATAGATCAGTATAAAGCTGCAATAGATCAGTATAAAGCTGTAATAGATCATATAAAGCTGTAATTGATCAGTATAAAGCTGTAATAGATCAGTAAAAGCTGTAATAGATCATAAAAGCTGTAATAAGATCAGTATAAAGCTTAATAGATCAGTATAAAGCTGTAATAGATCAGGATAAAGCTGTAATAGATCAGTATAAAGCTGTAATAGATCAGTATAAAGCTGCAATAGATCAGTATAAAGCTGTAATAGATCAGTATAAAGCTGTAGTAGATCAGTATAAAGCTGTAATAGATCAGTATAAAAGCTGTAATAGATCAGTATAAAGCTGTAATAGATCAGTGTAAAGCTGCAATAGATCAGTATAAAGCTACAATGAGATCAGTATAAAGCTGTAATAGATCAGTATAAAGCTGTAATAGATCAGTATAAAGCTGTAATGGATCAGTATAAAGCTGTAATAGATCAGTATACAGCTGTAATAGATCAGTATAAGCTGTAATAGATCAGTGTAAAAGCTGTAATAGATTAAGTATAAAGCTGTAATAGATCAGTGTAAAGCTGTAATAGATCGAGTATAAAGCTGTAATAGATCAGGATAAAGCTGTAATAGATCAGTATAAAGCTGTAATAGATCAGTATAAAGCTGTAATAGATCAGTATAAAGCTTCTGTAATAGATCAGTGTAAAGCTGTAATAGATCAGTATAAAGCTGTAATAGATCAGTGTAAAGCTGTAATAGATCAGTATAAAGCTGTAATAGATCAGTATAAAGCTGTAATAGATCAGTATAAAGCTGTAATAGATCAGTATAAAGCTGTAATAGATCCGTATAAAGCTGTAATAGATCAGTGTAAAGCTGTAATAGATCAGTATAAAAAGCTGTAATAGATCAGGATGAAAGCTGTAATAGATCAGTATAAAGCTGCAATAGATCAGTATAAAGCTGTAATAGATCAGTGTAATTACCCCTCTCAGCACCAAAGACATTAGTAAACAACACTCTCAGTGAACCTCAACCTGTATAGGATCAGCACTTCTGCGCACTGACGGATAGCAGCAAAACCGTGATGCATCATGGGCCAGTTGTGACTGACTAATGTAAAGATAATATTGAGTAGTTATTTATGATGCAAGGGGGATTTGTAGATCAGTCAGTCGACTGCCTTTAAAGTCGTCTGCAATGTGGTCACCCCTTACTCACCAACCCTGTCACTTCCTGCAGATACGACCTATCGTCGCTGAGGATCCTGGGAACTGTCAGGCGAGCCTATCAACCGGAGGCGTGGCATTGGTACTACGAGGTTGTTGGTCAGAAGAGATGTCCCGTGGTGGACACCTTCTGGCAGGGACTGAGACCGTGAGTGTGTGTGTGTCTGTGACTGTGTGTGTTTCTGTGTTTGTGTCTGTTTCTGTGTCTGTGACTGTGTGTGTGTGTGTGTGTTTCTGTGTGTGTGTGTGTGTGTGTCTGTGACTGTGTGTGTTTCTGTGTTTGTGTGTGTTTGTGTGTCTGTGACTGTGTGTGTTTCTGTGTGTGTGTGGGTTTCTGTGTGTGTGTGTGTGTGTGTGTGTGTGTGTGTGTGTGTCTGTGACTGTGTTTTGTGTGTGTTTGTGTGTCTGTATTGTGTGTGTTTCTGTGTTTGTGTGTTTTTGTGTGTGTCTGTGACTGTGTGTGTTTGTGTGTGTTTGTGTTATGTCTGTACTGTGTGTATTTCTGTGTGTGTGTTCTGTGACTGTGTGTTTTCTGTGTTTCTGTGTGTTTGTGTGTCTGTGACTGTGTGTGTGCTGTGTGTCTGTACTGTGTGTGTTTGTGTTCTATACTGTGTGTGTTTCTGTACTGTGTGTGTTTTGTGTGTCTGTGACTGTTTGTGTGTCTGTACTGTTTGTGTGTCTGTGACTGTTTGTGTTTCTGTGACTGTGTGTTTTCTGTGTTTGTGTGTATGTGTGTCTGTGACTGTGTGTGTTTGTGTGTGTTTGTGTGTCTGTGACTGTGTGTTTCTGTGTGTGTGCTGTGTGTGTGTGTGTCTGTGTCTGTACTGTGTGTGTTTCTGTGTTTGTGTGTGTTTTGTGTGTCTTATTTGTTTTGTGTGTCTGTGACAGTGTGTGTGTTTGTGTCTGTGACTGTGTGTTTCTGTGTTTGTGTGTGTTTGTGTGTCTGTGACTGTGTGTGTTTGTGTGTCTGTGACTGTGTTATTTCTGTGACTGTGTGTTTGTTTGTGTGTCTCTACTGTTTG
>NW_025537296.1:0-37538 GCF_020615455.1 Coregonus clupeaformis | reverse complement strand
ACATTGTATGATTTTAAGTAATTCATTTGCATTTTATTGCATGACATAAGTATTGATACATCAGAAAAGCAGAACTTAATATTTGGTACAGAAACCCTTTGTTTGCAAAAATCCCAGAACCACACGGGGGGACCTAGTGAATGACCTGCAGAGAGCTGGACCAAAGTAACAAAGCCTACCATCAGTAACACACTACGCCGCTAGGGACTCAAATCCTGCAGTGCCAGACGTGTCCCCTGCTTAAGCCGGGTACATGTCCAGGCCCGTCTGAAGTTTGCTAGAGTGCATTTGGATGATCCAGAAGAGGGATTGGGAGAATGTCATATGATCAGATGGAAACCAAAATATAACTTTTTGGTAAAAACTCAACTCGGTCGTGTTTGGAGGACAAAGAATGCTGAGTTGCATCCAAAGAACACCATACCTACTGTGAAGCATGGGGGTGGAAACATCATGCTTTGGGGCTGTTTTTCTGCAAAGGGACCAGGACGACTGATCCGTGTAAAAGGAAAGAATGAATGGGGCCATGTATCGTGAGATTTTGAGTGAAAACCTCCTTCCATCAGCAAGGGCATTGAAGATGAAACGTGGCTGGGTCTTTCAGCATGACAATGATCCCAAACACACCGCCGGGCAACGAAGGAGTAGCTTCGTAAGAAGCATTTCAAGGTCCTGGAGTGGCCTAGCCAGTCTCTCAGATCTCAACCCCCATAGAAAATCTTTGGAGGGGAGTTGAAAGTCCGTGTTGCTGCGCGACAGCCCCAAAACATCACTGCTCTAGAGGAGATCTGCATGGAGGAATGGGCCAAAATTCCAGCAACAGTGTGTGAAAACCTTGTGAAGACTTACAGAAAACGTTTGACCTGTGTCATTGCCAACAAAGGGTATACAACAAAGTATTGTGAAACTTTGTTATAGACCAAATACTTATTTTCCACCATAATTAGCAATAATTCATTAAAAATCCTACAATGTGATTTTTCCAGGATTTTTTTTCTCATTTTGTCTGTCATAGTTGACGTGTACCTATGATGAAAATTACAGGCCTCTCTCATCTTTTTAAGTGGGAGAACTTGCACAATTGGTGGCTGACTAAATACTTTTTTCCCCCACTGTAGATCAGGGGTGGCCAACCCTCCTGGAGAGCAAGCAGGATTTTCTTCCAGCCCTATTTTAAATGAGAGAGTTCACCCAAATTACAAAATGTTTGTGTCCTTACCTTGAAAGCAGTCTATGGGCAAGCAGACTGCAATCTATGATTTGGTTACCCACTGCCATCAACCATTAATATTACAATTTCCTGTGCAGAACCTTGGTGTAGTGGTAACACTCTCTGGCATGTGTCGCATACAACTTTCCACCTGAGAACAGGGACCAATCCCTTCCAACCTTCCCCACTGTTTCTCCCATTTGCCTGTCTCCCCATCTGATTACTGTCTGAATAAAGTGTCAAACCACCTAAAAAAAATAAATATAATAGCATTCTTTTAAATTTCATCCCCAAAATCTCAAGTAACAAAGTCATCAGATTTTGAGTGTTCATTTAATGTTTCAAAGTATCCTGAATACACCTGACCCTGGTCATATGCCTAAGACATGTCAAAATACGTAGAATTGCAGGAAATGAGCTTCAAAACTGTAACATTTTCCACTTAGGGGTTGTGCCAGGGGGCAATGAAATTCACATAGAAAATCTCATTCCAAACTTTCTTCAAAAGTTGGCAGCCCTGGTTATTGTGCATTAACGCCACCTCCTGTACTATACCGCCCCCGCCTCCTGTCTGTCCTAACTTAATAATGGACCAATAGAAGTATAAAGAGGGGTTCGCAGGAACACCCACATGCAGGAACGCCCCGAATTGCGGGGCCGCAATTGCACCTTTCGCAGCCTGAACGTTTGACATCCCTACTACATCGAAAAACCACCACCCTCGCTTCATCAAAACCTGCTCCCGCTAGTGCTACGTAATCTGCTCCCAACTCCAGAAGCAGGGTCTCTGTAGACTTCATTCACCTCCCCTTTGAACGGGAGGCTCTTGTTCTATCGTCTTTTCCACCGCTGCCATTATCAGTCTGCTAGTTGCTGCTGGTACTGGGCTATCCACTTTTCCTCTATCCCAAATATGTTAACACCTGCCGCATTAATCGTTCGTGATAAACACGGTCAACAGCCGGGGTTTCAAAATTTTTTTAAAAAGCATTTAACTTGGAGATTGTCGTCCATGCGTGTGTCTCTTTTGTCGTAGAGTTTTCCCAACTTCCGGATCGGTGTCCGATACATTACGAACCCAATGATATTCGAGCAGAGGCGGGAAGAATATTCCAAGGGCTCGCCAGCTTGTAGCACAGATAGAACATTATCAAAATCTTTGCTTGTAGTCCTAAAACTCCCTTGCTGATCTCTCTCAGAATGACCTTCTTGATCCAAACCAGTGAGTTTCAAGACTGGTCATTCAACTGAGACTGCTCTTCTCTGTGTCACTGGAGGCTCTCTGCACTGCTAAAGGAGCTAACTCTCTCTCCTCTGCTCTTGTCCTTCTAGACCTGTCTGCTGCCTTTGATACTGTGAACCATCAGATCCTCCTCTCCACCCTCTCCTTAGCTGGGGCATCTCCGTGCGTGGCTCACTCTTGGATTGCGTCCCTACCTGACCGGTCGCTCCTACCAATGGCGTGGCGAGAAGCTGTCTCCGCACCACGTGCTCACCACTGGTGTCCCCCAGGGCTCAGTTCTAGGCCCTCTCCTATTCTCGCTATACCCAAGTCACTTGGCTCTGTCATCCTCACATGGCCTCTCCTATCATTGCTACGCTGACGACACACAACTAATCTTCTCCTTTCCCCCTTCATAACCAGGTGGAATCGCATCTCTGCATGTCTGGCAGACATATCCAGTATGGATGACGGATCACCACCCTCAAGCTGAACCTTGGCAAGACGGAGCTGCTCTTCCTCCCGGGAAGGGACTGCCTGTTCCATGATCTCGCTTATCACGGTTGACAACTCCGTTGTGTCCTCCTCCCAGAGTTGCGCGAAGAGCCTTGGGCGTGACCCCTGGACAACACCCTGTCATTCTCCGCTAACATCAAGAGCGGTGACCTGATCCTGTAGGTTCATGCTCCTACAACATTCAGAGAGTACAGACCCTGCCTTACGCAGGAAGCGGCACAGGTCCTAATCAGGCCCTTGTCATCTCCCGATCTGGATTACTGCAACTCGCTGTTGGCTGGGCTCCCTGCCTGTGCCATTAAACCCCTACAACTCATCCAGAATGCTCCGCCAGCCGTCTGGTGTTCAACCTTCCCAAGTTCTCTCACGTCACCCCCGCTCCTCCGCACACTCCACTGGCTTCCAGTTGAAGCTCCACATCTGCTACAAGACCATGGTGCTTGCCTCTACGGAGCTGTGAGGGGAACGGCACCTCCGTACCTTCAGGCTCTGATCAGTCCATACACCCAAACGAGGGAAACAAACAATCTTCATCCACCTCTGGCCTGCTGGCTCCCCTACCTCTGAGGAAGCATAGTTCCCGCTCAGCCCAGTCAAAACTGTTCGCTGCTCTGGCACCCCAATGGTGGAACAAGCTCCCTCACGACCCAGGACAGCGGAGTCACTCTACCACCTTCCGGAGACATTTGAAACCCCACCTCTTTAAGGAATACCTGGGATAGGATAAAGCGCAATCCTTCTACCCCCCACCTTACCCCAACCCCCAAAAAAAAAAAAAAAAACATTGTAAAGTGGTTATCCCACTGGCTATAAGGTGAATGCACCTATTTGTAAGTCGCTCTGGATAAGAGCGTCTGCTAAATGACGTAAATGTAATGTAATGTAAAATATGGAAAAAAGAGTGGGGAAAGAATAGTGTTTTGGGATAACCTCAAACCTTATTTTCAGAGTTAAACACAAGCTTAGAAAATATTATATGTTGTGTTCTATGAGATACTATCAGTCAGTTAACATGACCTTTATGAATTATGAAGAATTTATGTGCTTTTTTAAATTACATAAATGCTTCAAAATTCACAAAAAGTGACATTAGCTGATTAAGATTATCTCATAGAACAAAAAGTATAAGATCTCCTAAGCCTGTGTTTACCACATACCTTATTTTCGGCGTTTATTCAAAAACCCTCCAAAAACGCCATTCATTTCCACATAGGCTCTGTCCAAGGAAACCATGACAGAGTAAACAAAAAAAAGACACCATTACTATTTCTCTGGTCATGGTTAGAAGGGATCCAGCTTTTGTCAAATTAAAATCAGATTTGACTTTTGCAGCAGGTTAGGAGAATTAGGTTAAGAGGGGGTTAGGTTTCGCTTTAAATGCAAAAAATTTCAACATTTGATGTTAATTTGACAAAAGCTGGATCCCTTCTAGCCATGGCCTATTTCTCTATCTCTAAGCAAAAACAGAGGTGCGTTCAGTTCGCCCCGAACGTTTACTACGTTCCTGACCACATCCACCAAACTGGAGCAAACGTACCTCAAAGTCTTGTTCATAGAACCTACAAGAACGTTTTGGGGAACGTGTCATTCAGGAAACAAACCGTTCCTCAACGTAGCAAACGTTCTGGCGAACTGAACGCACCTCAGATGTTTCACCAGATGTATAAATCTGAAGCAATCTGGTTAGAATTTCAACTCTCCATCAAATATGGTGAGGGAGAGGAAGCCCAGTGGCCGGCAGTGGGAGAGTATGGAGCGACATGGAACTGGGCCGACTTTCTGCTAATTTCCTCATTGATGACTGTTAACATATAGACTAATATGTTATTAAATTGTGTTGTTACACTGGTACAGTCATGCCCTATAGAGAGATGTACAACTGGGACGCATGTGCGAAAATAAAAGAAAGGGCATTCCCGCGTTCTGGTTGAAAAACACCAACGATGAACATGTGTGTTTATTCCTCTGTTAAGTAAGCTGGTATTCCTGTCCTGAAGATGACAGCACCAACAGGTTATGGGCCCAGGAGGGAACATGGAAGCCGATGGAATAGGATTATGTTTCGACGGAGATGAAAAAAACTACAGTTATGGGAGACAACGTTTTTGGGGCACTTCGTTTGCTAGGGCTAAAGGCCACCATATTGAGCGTGGATGAAGATGAAGAAGACGGAGAGAAAATGAAGAAGCCTACGCCCAATTGATACAGGTTTTGGATGATAAAAGTCTTTCCCTGATAATGAGAGAAGCAGCAGATGATGGGAGAAAAGCGTTGAAGATATTGAGGGAACATTATGCAGGTAAAGGGAAGCCACGTGTGATTAGCCTCTACACTGAGCTAACTTCTCGTCAGAAAGCCGCTGACGAAAGTGTTACGGATTATATAATTCGTACTGAGACGGCTATTACAGCACTGAGGAATGCTGAAGAGACTTTAAGTGACGGGCTGTTGATTGCAATGATTCTGAAAGGTTTGCCCGAATCATTTAAGCCGTTTGCCATCCACATAACGCAGAGTGACCAGCCGACAACTTATGGCAAGTTCAAAACCAAGTTGAGGAGCTATGAAAGCACCGAGAAGTTTAGCGCCATTTCCACTGACGACAACGTGATGAAGGCAAGTAACATTCAAGTTAGCTGGCCAAAGAGGAAGAGATAAAGGGACCGAGATAACCTGCTTCAACTGTGGCCGAAAGGGCACAAGGCCCGAAGCAAATGCTCGTTACTGGAGAGCACAGAGAACGGACACAGTGGTGTAGTTTTTGCAAGAGCTCCACTCATACTGACGCAAATTGCAGACGAAAAGAAGAGACAATGTGAAACAAGCAACAGATGCTGAAGGCCACACATTTGCATTCAGAATAAGTGACTGTCAGGTTCGTGGACTGAAACAAAAAGGGCTGATGGTTGATACGGGAGCAACGACACATATAGTCACGGACATCGGGAAGTTTAAGGAGTTTGACGAGACTTTCAAACCGGAAAAACATTCTGTGGAGCTGGCTGACGGAACAAGAACGAATGGTGTCGCGGAGAGGTGCAGCGGAGGTTTACCTGAGAGACAACACGTGTCGTTGGGTGAGAACCATGCTGACGAAGGCGCTGTACGTGCCGTCGTTTCCACAGGACATTTTCTCTGTTAAAGCAGCGACAGCCAACGGAGCTTCAGTCAACTTTCGACAGGGGTGTAACAAGCTCATCCACAAGAACGGTACCACTTTTGACATCGAGGAGTACGATAGACTTTACTATCTTAACACTGTAAGTGATGAAAATGATGATGGATGTCATGGGTGCTATGATATTCACACATGGCACAAAATTCTTGGCCACTGTAATTTTGAGGATGTGTCAAAGTTAGAAAATGTGACAGAGGGAATGAAAATCACAGGTAAGATTGACAAATCTACCCTCAACTGTGAAATCTGCACACAGGGAAAATTTGTTCAGAGCAGAAACAGAGAGCCTGATGAAAAGGCAAAAGCAGCTCTCATACCTGCCAACTTTTCAAAAAACCTTGGAGTGAGATTTTGTCCTGGGTCCGCCTGGGTCCTGCAGTCGGTGAAAAGCAATTGCACTGCCTGCGTCTCGGAACTGCGGCCGCCTTGATCTCATGTGAGGTTATCGTTGCCCACGTGTGCATGACATCAGAGAGAAAGTCGGATCAAGTCGGACACAAATCTAACCAGCATGCATTGGGCGTGATCGCCGGTGATCGATTCTGCGCAGACCTGGCTCATCTCAAATGAGCCTCTTGTCTATGATCTGTCGGCATGGTTATACTGGCCTGGCCTTCTTGGAGGCCTTGATGATATCGGAGGGGGCTTCCATTTGAAGCAGGCTCCCAGATTGGCCATCTTTATGGTCATTATTGAGGACAGGGTGCCATCCAATGCTAGGGCTGTTTCTTCTCTTGGTTTTGTTCAGTCCCACAACTGGAAACACCCTCTCAGCATCTGCGTTTGCATGGGGTAACACCAAGCTTGGCGACGGCAGCAAGCCTCTCGAATTCTTTGGCTCCTGTCACCTATGGAAAATGCACCAAAACACAATGGAAAAACATACCTTGATTTTTGATTGATTAATACTGTAAGTATACTGTGGGTTGATCCATTAACAAAGTTCAGATAAAAACATGCATAATTTGCAACATGCATGACCCATATATGCATGCAACAATTTTAAGCAACAGATGTAGCCAAGCCACACCTGGCAAAAGGAAAGACAAAAAAGGAAAAAATGTTTACCTTATGCTTCCGGGTTGCCATTTCAGCCAGAAGCTTTCCATTTCAGTTTCGTCCTGCAGGGATATCATTGGCATGGTCTGATAATTTAGAAACTCCTCACCCAGAAGGTCATGCTCCTCTGGCCCATGGTATGGGTGGAGATGGGGAAACCTATTTATGAAAGTAGAGTTACAAGTTGTTACGTTTTAGGTATATAGTCATCAACCAGCAGCAGTTCCTACACATCTTTGAGGAGAAGCCACATAAGAATATATCATGTGCATTTTAGGAGTGAACACACCTCATCATAAAACACAGGGTATTTTAGCTAAGATTATAGTCAATAATTAGAGAAAAAAAACTAACCTTTCAACAAAGTACAGGACATCTTCGATGTCACTTTCAGCCCTCTGCCGTACATCTACAAATTGTGCGTGCTTGATCAGTGGCTCTTCCAGTGGCAGCTTCTTAAGTGCATAGTCCACAGCACTTGTCAGGAAACACAACACAGCTTCAAGTTTTTAAAGTTTAAGAGAGTGAGTACTCAATTGACGACATTTAGTTGTTACATACCTAGTCTCAGCTCAGCTTCTTATCAGACTTCTTGAGGTAGTGACCGTTTCTTCTCCTGTTGTATTTCGCCAATAGTATCTCTTCTTCTGTCCTAACTTCGGGGTGCAGCGCATATGGTTCAGTGGCGCCATCAGCGCCATCTACCGTCGGGGAGTTTGAAAAAAGGAACGAACGAGTCTCGACCGATTTTTTTGCGTGAGAAATTGGATGTGTGGCGTGAGTGCGTGTGAAAACAGGCAAAAACGCGTCACACGGCGAAAGCGTGAGAGTTGGCAGCTCTGAGCTCTTGAGCTTGTGCACACTGATTTGGCTGGCCCTATTGAGCCAGAGGCGAAAGATGGGTTCAGATATACTCTAGCATTTACGGATGATTATTCAGGGGTAGTTTTTGTGTATTTCCTAAAAGCAAAGAGTGATACTGTAAAAGCTACTGAGAAGTTTATTGCTGATGTGGCCTTATGGAAAAAAAAAGTGTGTCAGGTCAGATAATGGCACAGAGTACACAGCCAAAGAGTTCCAGTCACTGCTCAGTAAGAATGCCATAAGACATGAAACTTCAGCCCCTTACTCACCCCATCAAAATGGGACCGCTGAGAGAAATTGGAGAACACTGTTTGAAATGGCAAGATGCATGCTACTTGAGAGCAACCTACCAAATAAATTGTGACATATGCTGTAATGACTGCTGCAGTGATTCGCAATAGGTGTTACAATAAGCGTGTAGGACAAACTCCACACTACATGTTTACTGGGAGAAAGCCTGATCTTTCAAAGTTTAAAGAATTTGGATCTGTTTGCTATGCATATAGACAGAACAAGAAAAAGTTGGACTCAAGATGTGAAAAGGGTATTTTTGTCGGGTATGATAAAAATAGTCCAGCATACCTAGTCTACTACCCAGACACTGGAAAAGTTCTTAAAAACAGATTAGTCAAGTTCGTTACAAAAGGTGTAGTCGAACGCCAAACTCATTTGAATCCCCCATGCCAAAAGCCAAGATGGCAGATCAAAATTCCGAAGAGACACAAGATGTGCAAATCGAGACTTCAGATAGTCAGAGTCCACGCTATCCAGACAGAGAGAGGAAGAAACCTCAGTACTTAAAAGACTATGAGTGTAAAGTGAAGTGGATGACAGATACCACCTAGTGTTGACTACTGCTACAGAGTAATGTGCAATGCACCACAAACCTTCAAAGAAGCAATGATTTCACCAAAATCAGAGATTTGGGCTACTGCTATGAAGGAGGAGATGGATTCCCTTAGGGAAAATGATACATTCACATTGACCACACTGCCAGAGGGTAAAATTGCAGTGGGGGGCAGGTGGGTCTATGCGGTCAAAAACAATTCAGATGAGACTGAGACATACAAGGCAAGATATGTTGCAAAGGGGTATAGTCAAGTGGCAGGAATAGACTATAAGGATACTTTTCTCCAACTGCAAATATGACATCAGTACGTTGTTTGATGCAGCTAGCAGCTCAGTATGACTTAGAGTTACATCAGATGGATGTCAAAACAGCATATCTACATGCTCCTATTGACTGTGAAGTGTACATGGGGCAACCAGAGGGTTTTGAAGTCAGGTCAGATACAGGTGAGCAACTAGTCTGCAAACTGAACAAGTCACTGTACGGCCTGAAACAGTCAGGAAGGAACTGGAACAAAATGTTGCATGATCACCTTAGTGAAAATGGTTTTACACAGAACCCAGCTGATCACTGTGTTTATAACAAACAAACCGCAACAGAAAGGATCATTTTGATAATTTGGGTCGATGTCTAATTATCGCTGCTAGTGATAGTGACTCACTCACAAGTGTAAAATAAATGTTAAGTGAAACATTTAAGATGAAAGATCTTGGGAGGCTTAGACATTTCCTAGGCATTGATTTTACACAAAGTGAAGGGAAAATAAAGATGAACCAAACAAGGTACATAACCAAGATACTGGAAAGGTTTTGGTATGTCAGACTGTAAAACAAGGTCAACACCATGTGAACAAAAACAAAACTTTGATGGTGATGGTGAACCTATTGATTCAAAAGGTATACGTGAAGTGATAGGCAGCTTGATATATGTGATGACATGTACAAGACCAGATATCAGTTGGATTGTCAGCAAGCTGTCACAATACCTATCAGAACCAAAAGAGCAACACTGGATAACAGCTAAACATGTGTTGAGGTACTTAAGGGGACAATGAATCAGGAGTTGTGTTACAAAAAGGGGGTGGAAAAACTCAACCTCGTAGCATATAGTGATGCTGATTGGGCAGCAGATCAAAGTGACAGACGAAGCATAACAGATTGCTTTGGTTTAACTAAATGTGGACCTGTTATTTCATGGAGGTCTAAGAAGCAGCCAACAGTAGCTTTATCTACATGTGAAGCAGAGTACATGGCACTGGCTGCTACTACACAATAAAGTTTGTACCTTGTACAGTTATTGGGCGAGATGGATAGTGAGTGCCAATATGCACCAGTAACAATCTTTGAAGATAACCAAGGGTGCAATTGCTCTGTCAAAGAACCCAGTATGTCGTCAGAGATGTAAAGCATGTCGATATCAGATATCCATTTCAATTGATCTGCACTCAGTGATGGCAAAATAAGTATTGAATATTGTCCAACGGCAGACATGGTTGCAGATGTTTTGACTAAACCTGTAACGAAGTTCAAAAAAGAAAAATTATTGGGTTATATGTTTGGAATGTAAACTGACATTTGTGAGATGTATAACTGTAAGCTAAATATGTTGATAGTTAGGTTGAATATGACTTGTACAGTATAAGAGCAAGTGGGGGTGTTAACATATAGACTAATATGTTATTAAATTGTGTTGTTACACTGGTACAGTCATGCCCTATGAGAGATGTACAACTGCGCATGTGCGAAAATAAAAGAAAGGGCATTCCCGCGTTCTGGTTGAAACACCAACGATGAACATGTGTGTTTATTCCTCCGTTAAGTAAGCCGGTATTCCTGTCCTGAAGATGACACCACCAACAATGACACATTTGATCTCAATACAGTTTTCTGTTCCCAAAACATTTGATCTCAATACAGTTTTCTGTTCCCAAAACAAGAATCTGTTACGAACAGAGTGGACTAAGTTCAGTAAATTTGACCTTTTGCCAAAGTTTTTTAAAATTGCATTGTTTAGAAGAAGCGCAAGGACGAATTGATTAATTGCACACATGCACTTGAGTAGGCGTTCCCCTAACGGAAATATGCAAATACATGCTAGAACGCGCCAATAGGATCTCGCTAGCCCCTGCTTGGCCTCTGCCCACCTCCTTGCTTGTTCTGCCCAATATGCGCCATTTGCTCCCATTGGAAACACCAGGCTGGGGTGTATCTTGGATTAGTTATAAAAATCTTTGGTGACACTCCATCTTAACTCCTCCTCCACATTTACTGGATTGGTTGAACAGTGCAGAAGAGAACCTCCTGACGCCTGCTATGTCGGGTTAATGCATACCTATAATTGAGCTATAAAATAACTGGTGACAGCGTCCAAGATGTCCGACAGTTGTTATCAACATAATCTCACTCATATCTGCATAGGTCGTTTCGTGGTGGCTGCCAATGCTTTACAACTTCGGAATTCCAAGTTGGAAACTCTGGCATCTTTCTAGGGCTCTGACTTTCCGACCTGAAGATCACTGATGTCGTGATTTGACCTATTTTTTCAGTTCCCAGCTGTCTTGAAAGCCACCATTTGAACAGGGCACCTGGCACCTGCCTGGGAGGCAGCCCGTCACCAAAACGAATGCAGTCAACTTTCACCGGTGCAAAAACACCTACCCAGGCCAGATTAGTCTAATTACCTCAATATTAGCAGGCAGTTCCGACTTCTGACTTCAGGCAATTGTTGTGTCGAAAAACGTTGCTAATTATGCTGTGAGACCAAGGAAATCCGCTGACGCTGTACTTTGATCATAAAGGTTTATTATATCAGAGTATTCCAGCTTCAATTTATGGATGTCTGCAGACACACCGGAGAACAGCCGACCCAAATTCAAATATGCTATTCTCACCATCCTTTGTCCCAAACCATAGTATATATCCTATGTCATCTGATATGGGTGTTTCCCCTACAGACCAATCCCCTGTCTCCACACAACAGACTTCCTCTGTTCTATGGGACTCCTATAGAACTGCTCTCCAGATGTCTCCCTGGGCCAAATCAACATTCTCTAAGCTACCATTTGCAAACATTAGCAAAGTCATAATTCCTCAGATACTACATATTATTAGCAGTTATTAGTTTCATAACAGGAAAAGGCTATACAGAGACTCCTGTACGGAAGCCAGAGAGGACATATGAATTTTACAAAAATTCCCTCATGTCCAGATCACAACTTATTTCTCATGATCTCTACATAACAAAAGTTGTTTTGTCGATCACGAGATAATCACGCACCATCCATTCATTTGTTCAGATACGATAGCCACCTCATGAAGGAGCACTATGGCTGCATTTATCACAATGCGCTTGGGGCATTTAAGCCCCTAAATGATGCCTGACAGGCAGCCCTGTCTCCCAGGTTGCATGCCGCCCACAAGGAGAACGGGGTAGCTGCCTCCCAATATGGCAACCGGAGTATGGGCGAGTGGGTGTGTCGAAAGGAAAGTAGTGGGCGTGTGGAGCGCTCTGCTATAGGTTAGACGGTTTTGATTGAGCAGTGTTGTTTTTCTTCTGTTTCTTACCAGGAAACGACCGTACATTGAGCTACCGTACCACGAGAGTTTGGACTTCTGTTTTTAAGCCAGAGGATGAGTCTGAGTCATATTTCACTGTTAGTTTTACACAAATAATTGTACATTTAAGCAATAAGGCCTGAGGGTGTGTGGTATGTGGCCAATATACCACGGAAAAGGGCTGTTCTTATGCACGATGCAACGCTGAGTGCCTGGATACAGCCTTTAGCCGTGATATATTGGCGATATATCACAAACCCCCGAAGTGTCTTATTGCTGTTATAAACTGAGTTACCAACATAATTAGAGCAGTAAAAATAAATGTTTTGTCATACCCGTGGTATACGGTCTGATATACCACATCTTTCAGACAATCAGCATTCTGGGCTGGAACCACCCAGTTTATAATTTCAGTTATAAAACTGCAGATTGTTTTTTTTTTTATTCAAAGTGTTGACGAGGGGGTACTGTTGCTTCATGCGTTGAATGTGTGGCTTTGTGACTGTCGCCCTGATATTGGCTACTAAGTAGCTACTTCCCACGCTGTGACTGTCACCCTGATATTGGCTACTAGGTAGCTACTTCCCACGCTGTTGCCGGACAGTAGTGCTGTCAACTGTCAAGCAGGAGCAGTCAATCGGGAGCGGTCAAGAGGGAGCGGTCAAGAGGGAGCGGTCAAGAGGGAGCGGTCAAGAGGAGCGGTCAGGGAGCGGTCAAGAGGGAGCGGGTCAAGAGGAAACGGTCAAGCGGGAGCGGTCAAGGGGAGAGACGGGCACTGAGTCCCAGTGTTGTTGCCATTCATGCCCTCCCCCATTGAGTAGTAGACTGTATGTATGTATCAAGGAGACATCTAGATGGTTATCATTATTAGTTATCTCTTGTGTAGGCTGCTATCCTACCTGAAATAAAATATTGTGAGAAAAAAATGGCCAAGTTAGCTTCCACCGGCGACACGACCGTGATACCCAGTAGGAAGCACTTCAAGTCGGCAGGCATGTCGATACAACACCGGTCGCTGGCTTATCTCGTTGTGTAGCCCAATCACCACGCTGAACGGTCTCGAGTGGCAACAAATCTGCCCAATTAGCTGATTCACTTTCCTTCCACCCACTCTGTTTCGACACCCACTCGCCCAGTACTCCGGTCATCCTATTGGGCTGCAGCTACCCGTACTTTTCCCACAAGACCACAGCCAATCGCATGCAAGGAACAACGCAGCTAACTTGGCTACTCTTGTTAGCTAGCTAGCTTGTTATCTATGCTGGTTTTTAGCTTGCGTAACTCATACGTGTATAATTATAAGGGACGCTTTTGTGGATAATACCATTCCTGACAGGCTTATGAGATTCGATTTCAGCCTCAGAGGCTGGTCAGTCAGGATGCTGCCTTGTAGGCTGTTTCACAGGTAAAGCTCCTTGCAGGCAGATTAGCTGTCCGCGCTTTATAGGCTGATGCATATAATCCAGAGTGGGTGAGATTGTAGGGGTGGCCCAACCCTCAAAGTGTCTCGTCAACTGTGTGTAAGAGAGTTTGTCTTCTCAGAAATGCAGCCTTCTCTGTGTTGCTCTCCAACCCCCATTCCGTCACACCTCTGGGTAGCAGAGGTTCTGTTGTGATAACATCCTGTAGGTCTGATGACTCAACAGTAATGCTATTGGTCAACACCTTTTTTTTGTTAACCTAAACACAGTGAAATGGTTCTAAAAAGGTTCTTAGCTTCATTGTCAAATGGTTCTAAAAGGGTCTTAGCTTCATTGTCAAATAGTTCTAAAAGGGTCTGAGCTTCATTCTCAAATGGTTCTAAAAAAGGTCTTAGCTTCATTGTCAAATGGTTCTAAAAGGGTCTGAGCTTCATTCTCAAATGGTTCTAAAAAAGGTCTTAGCTTCATTGTCAAATGGTTTTAAAAGGGTCTTAGCTTGGATGTCGATTAAGGCAGCCCTCCGCACCTCTCTGATTCAGAGGGGTTGGGTTAAAAGCGGAAGACACATTTCAGTTGAATGTATTCAGTTGTACAATTGACTATGTATCCCCCTTTCCCTTTAAGACCTGACATATCACATAAATATACCTGCTACCATAGCCCACTGTACCCCTCTCCTTTCCATTTAAGGCCCACTGTACCCTTCTCCATTCCCTTTAAGACCCACTGTACCCCTCTCATTTCCCTTTAAGGCCCACTGTACCCCTCTCATTTCCCTTTAAGGCCCACTGTACCGCTCTCCTTTCCATTTAAGGCCCAATGTACCCCTCTCATTTCCCTTTAAGGCCCACTGTACCCTTCTCCTTTCCATTTAAGGCCCAATGTACCCTTCTCCTTTCCATTTAAGGCCCAATGTACCCCTCTCCTTTCCCTTTAAGGCCCACTGTACCCTTCTCCTTTCCCTCTTAAGGCCCACTGTACCCTTCTCCTTTCCCTTTAAGGCCCACTGTACTCTTCTCCTTTCCCTTTAAGGCCCACTGTACCCTTCTCCTTTCCATTTAAGGCCCACTGTACCCCTCTCATTTCCCTTTAAGGCCCACTGTACCCCTCTCATTTCCCTTTAAGGCCCACTGTACCCCTCTCCTTTCCATTTAAGGCCCAATGTACCCCTCTCATTTCCCTTTAAGGCCCACTGTACCCTTCTCCTTTCCATTTAAGGCCCAATGTACCCTTCTCCTTTCCATTTAAGGCCCAATGTACCCCTCTCCTTTCCCTTTAAGGCCCACTGTACCCTTCTCCTTTCCCTCTAAGGCCCACTGTACCCTTCTCCTTTCCCTTTAAGGCCCAATGTACCCCTCTCCTTTCCCTTTAAGGCCCACTGTACCCTTCTCCTTTCCCTCTAAGGCCCACTGTACCCTTCTCCTTTCCCTTTAAGGCCCACTGTACCCTTCTCCTTTCCCTTTAAGGCCCACTGTACCCTTCTCCTTTCCCTTTAAGGCCCACTGTACCCCTCTCCTTTCCCTTTAAGGCCTACTGTACCCTTCTCCTTTCCCTTTAAGACCCGACATATCCCCTCTTTCTTCTCTTTCATTGTCTCCTTCTCCTTCTTCTTCTTCTTTTTCTTCCTTCTCTCTCCTCCCCAGGGAGTCTTGGGGCATGGCCTTGTAGGCTAGGACTTCTCTCTCCCTCTCCGCCTCTGACCATGCCTAGAATAATGCCTTGTAATGCTTGTTAATGCTTTGTAACTTCAGCTTCATGGCTCGTATGTCAATCATTCATTTGACGTTAAATCTGACTTTAGCAGTTCAGACCTTTCCTTGACTTTTCTACTGTAACTCAACTATAGCCTCTTGCATTTTGTTAAATCACCTTTACGGAGTCTTTGTTAATGGTAACTACATAGTCTTATTACGGGTAGCATGTGAGGTATATACAGTGTATTTGGAAAGTATTCAGACCCCTTGACTTTTTCCACATTTTGTTACGTTATTGCCTTGTTATAAAATGGATGAAATCGTTCCACCCCCCCCCCTCATCAATCTACACACAATAATACCCCATAATGACAAAGCAAAAACAGGTTTTTAGAAATGTTAACAAATTTATTAAAAATAACCTGACAATGTTTCTCTCTAGAGTGAATTCCGTGGTGGAGTTTTAGATAACCTGACAACGTTTCTCTCCAGAGTGAATTTCCTGGTGGAGTTTTAGATAACCTGACAAAGCAATAGTGATGTGTAGTCCGCAAACGATTCCTTCTTTGTGAACAACTCTTTTTACTGACTTGAGAGTCATGATTCGTTTTTCTGAGTGACTCATTCATTTTAGCTGTTTGTTTTACCTGCTGGCCGCAATGACTATATAGACTATACAATACTATAGGATTGACATGCGCTCCTGTGGCTCAGTGGCTCCAGAGAAAACAGCTGTCTGTCAGGAAGCAGGAAGAAGAAAAATATGTTTAGTTCTGATCACTGAATACAATTCATTGCTTATTGAATGTTATGGACACAGCTTTGTAGAACCAAAACATTTGTTTGGGGTGCTGCAGTTCGCGAACGATATCGGGCTTATTACCCTCACAGCAGTCAAGCCTCTGCCAAGGCATTCCGTCAAGAGTCCTTACAATCTAGGCCTCCTTTTAAAGGCATCAAGAAATAATATCATTTGTATGTATGGCAATCCCAAATGTACATTGTTTAAAGCCACTTTTACAAATGACAGCTCCAGTAAGCCCCTTATGGTGAACGAGAGACTTGTAGAATCATGACTCTTTCGAGTTTTCAGTTCATCATTTGCCGGTAGGGGGTCCTGCGTGCTCTGGGCATTACTGGCTCAAATGAACGAAATCAGTTGAAAGATTCGTTATTTTGATTTAAAGTGTCAAAGATCAGAGACTGTAAAAAGAGCCAAACTTCCCATCACTACAATGCAAAATATTTTCCACAAACAGAGCACTGGTGGGGATTCTCTCCAGTGTGAATTCTCTGGTGAACTTTAAGAGAACCCAATGATATAAAAAAAATCTCCACAAACAGAGCACTGATGCCTTCTTTCTTCGTGTGTGGTCCTCATATGGTCTCTCAGGGTTTACATAGTTGGGAAGCATTTGCCACAATTGCTGCAGAGGAACGATGGTTTCTCTGGTTGGTCGGTCTCTGGTTCCTCTCCCAAGTGAATTTGCTGTTTATGTTTTAGTCCACTTGATGACATAAAGGAATTGACACAAAGAGGACACTTATATGGATTCTCTCCTGTGTGAGTTCTCATATGCCTTGTCAGAACCATATTGTGTTGGAAACATTTGCCACATGCTTTGCAGGTATATGATTTCTCCCCTGTGTGCGTTCTCATGTGCAGTCTCAGGCTAATGTTATGAAGAAAACATTTGGCACATTCTTTGCAGCTATAAGATTTCTCCCCTGTGTGCGTTCTGATGTGTTTAACCAGGAGTGATTTGATGGGAAAGCGTTTGTTGCATTGAGTGCATCCATGTAGACTCTCTCCACCACTGTGAGTCCTCATATGCAGTCTCAGGCTAATTTTATGACAGAAACATTTACCACATTCTTGGCAACAAAACGATTTCTCTCCTGTGTGAATTTTCATGTGCATTCTCAGGTTACTGTTAACAGAAAAACATTTGCCACATTCTTTACAGCTATATGATTTCACCCCTGTGTGCATTCTCATGTGCAGTCTCAGACTAATGCTATGACTGAAACATTTACCACATTCTTTGCAGCTAAAAGGTTTCTCCCCTGTCTGAGTTCTCATGTGTTTAACCAGGTCTGATTTGATGGGGAAGCATTTGTTGCATTGTGTGCATCCATGTGGTTTCTCTCCACTGTGAGTTCTCTGGTGGCGTCTTAGAATGGTTGTTGAAGTAAAGCACTTTTCACACACAGAACACTTACATGATTTCTCCCCTGTGTGAGTCCTCAAATGCTCTTCTAAGCCTGTCTTGGTCCGGTAACACTTGTTGCAATCCTTGCAGTTATATTCGGCAGCGTGAATTTTCTTGTGGTGTTTAAGATCAGATTTTGACTTGAAGCATTTTTCACATGTTGGACAATGGTAGAGTTTCACTCCAGTGTGAATTCTCTGGTGACTCTTTAGATATTTAGCTGATTTAAAGCATTTTTCGCATGTCGGACACTGATACGGTTTCACTCCAGTGTGAATTCTCTGGTGACTCTTTAGATATTTAGCTGATTTAAAGCATTTTTCACATGTTGGAGGACACTGATACGGTTTCTCTCCAGTGTGAATTCTCTGATGACTCTTCAGATATTTTGTTGATTGAAAGCATTTTTTACATGTTGGACACTGACACGGTTTCTCTCCAGTGTGAATTCTCTGGTGAATCTCTAGGTCTTTCTCTGATTTAAAGCGTTTTTCACATGTTGGACACTGAATGGATTTCTCTACGGTGTGGCATCTCATGAGTTTTCAGATGGTTTGGTAGTTTAAAGCTTTTACTGCACACATGACATGTAGGTGATTCCTCCTCTGTGTGATTCTTCATATGTTTCTTCCACTGCTGCGACAAGTTAAAGGATTTGCCACATTTCTTGCAGTGATAACTATTTTTTGTTGAGTGAATTCTCTGATGTGTTTTTAAACCGCCTAGTGTCTTATAGCGTTTACTGCACACGGAACACTTGAATGGCTTCTTATTTGTGTGAGACTTCAATGGTTCTTTCAGCTCACTGGTTGTCTTGGCCTCAGGGCAGACTTGAGAGCTTTGTCGTTTCTCTGCCTGTGTCCTCCTTGATTTGAGGGTCTTTAACTCTGACATAACTTCTTCACTCTCGTCTTCATCCACACTTAAAATGATTTTACTGTGAGCTGCAGAACAGTCTGGATTTACTGCAGAGAGGAGCAGAGAGTCACTGGTTAGTTCTGCTACTCTGTAGTCCTCTCCATCAGGTTCTGTTTGGATCTGTTCAGTTGTGTTGGTGGGTAGAGAGTCCCTCTCCCTCTCTCTGTCCTGATCAGAGTCTATTTCCACACAGGGAGGAGCAGTAAATATGAACTCTACAACATCTGTGGGATCAGACTCAAGTCTGTGAAGCTGCTCTTCCTCCTGACTGGTCCTGAGTTCCTCCTGTTCCTCTTTAATCTGTGTGGGCTCTGGGTCCTCCTGCCCCAAACTGGGGCTCCATTTCTGCTGCTGCTCAGGGGGAACCTCCTCTTCAGGGACAGTTAGCTGCTGGGGGTCTGGAGAGAAGGAGAGGGAATAATTATCCAGATAGACACTCAAGAAAAACCTAAGAGACTACAAATGTATCCAATTACACTCGTGTGTATCTGTGCTCTGCTGAGGCTAAAGGAATATCATACAGCATATAGAAGTGAATCTAGCTAGGAGGGTGGCTGCTCTTTGCTTTTGCCACAATGAGGAACGACAAGGGATGAGAGTGCTTAGTTAGATAGCTACTTACATTAGGCTACATCACATTACTCTTATATGCAGTTGGCCAGCAGCATACCACCCTGCATCCCACTGCTGGCTTGCCACTCAAGTTAAGCAGGGTCAGGCCTGGTCGGGAGATGCTGCTGGAAGTGGAGTTGGAGGGCCAGTAGGAGGCACTCTTTCCTCTGGTCTAAAAAAATATATTTATCCCAATGCCCCAGGGCAATGATAGGGGACATTGCCCTGTGTAGGGTGTCGTCTTTCGGCTGGGACGTTGAACGTGTGTCCTGACTCTCTGTGTTCACTAAAGATCCCATGGCACTTATCAAAAGAGTAGGGATGTTAACCCCGGTGTCCTGGCTAAATTCCCAATCTAGCCCTCATACCATCATGGCCACCTAATTATCCCCAGCCTCCAATTGGCTCATTCATCTCCCCTTCAACTATTCCCCAGGTTGTTGCTGTAAGTGAGAATGTGTTCTCAGACAACTGACCTGGTAAAATAAGGATGAAATAAAAGTTTAGCAGAAAGAGAAAACAGGCCTCCTTCACTATAACATGAACGGATAGTCAGATAATGTGGCTAAGCTATGGGTTGCTAGAATAGATTCCAACCTTACAGCTCTGCTCTCCTGTAAGGTTGGAAATTCCTTCTGTTTTGATTAATCACATGGCGAAGCTGGCGCAAGATATTGCTCGGAAAACGTACCTCAATCTAGGAATGGGATATGGCACTGTACTCCTGATTTATCCCATTATCCAAAATGCTACTTCGAGAACATTGAAGTACTGCTATTTTTTAATCGAACTGCCTTTTCTGTCCTCATGCTAGGTAGCAGAAGCCACAGCAGTCATTTTGGAATGCCCGTTGGGGTTGAACAACAAAGGATATTCAGCCAATCAGGCCCCTTGTTGTTCAATGCAATGTGCATTCCAAAATGGCTGCTGTGGCTTCTGCTACCTAGCATGAGGACAAAAAAAGGCAGTTTAGTATTTCAATATTCTCGATGTAGCATTTTGGATCATTGGAAAATTTGAGGTAGAGTGCCATGGACTATTGAGGTATGTTTTCCGAGCCATATTTTGCGCCAGCACTGCCGTTTGACTAATCAGAACAGAACAAGCCATTTCCAACAGTAGGTGGGAATCTATTCTAGTTAAGTCTGCTTAATAATACGTTCCTTTAGATATTTTGTTTGAAATTCCCCTGTTATAAAGACCAACAGTCCAGCCCACCACCACAGTAAGTTGAAATGGAATTGTATTTAACGTCTGGCTTCCTGTGGACACTTCCTGTTTTTTTTGCAAGGCAATTGAAAGCAATACTAGTGTAAATACACCAATTACAATTTGAATAGACAAAGCCATCGATCACGTGACACCATTCATTCCTATGTGAAGACTCAATAGCGCATTTGAAGCCAAGGAAGTCGGTTATGATGGCTTCTCATGTGGGAAATGTGTGTAGACTAATGCCACGTTTAAAACTGGGAACTCGGAAATCTCCGACTTCCGAGCGTTCAAAACAACTGGGAACTCGGGAAAAAACGAGCTCAGACTGGGAAAAAGCGAGTTTTTTACGGTCATCCAACTCGGGCTATTGCCGACCTGAAGATCACTGACGTCATGATTTGAACTTGTATTTTTCAGAGTTATTTTAAACGGGCCAATAACATGCGCTGTTTTAACTCCACCAGGAAGTGACGTTACAGGCTAGCTCAGTGCTGCGCCCTCTCATTGAGTATGTCAAGCTGAAGGCCAACCGGGGTACTGCAGGCTGCCATTAGCTACTAAATTATCCTTATAACTTGTGTACATCTGGAGTAATAGGAGCATTTATTGGTACCGTGATTGTTTTCGAAATTTGTATTTATTTACACGAAGATTGGCATTTTCCTATTCACTATAATGGGTGATCCTGTTTTCTGCAAACAATGCCGGCAGTACGGCGGGCGGCCTTGAAGTTCGTGCAGAGGCTTCAAAGAGAGGGGGCAGTCGTTCTCCCCTGAAATATACCAGCGTTGCTAAAAGCAGCTAATTCTAGCCATGCTGTAGGCTAAGCTAGCTGCCCCTCTCTGGTAGTTAATTGTTACCTGTGTAAACCACCCCCCCTCTCTTTCAAGACCTAACTACGAACCTGCTCCCAACTCCAGAAGAAGTTTCCGTAGACGTTCATTCTCCTTTGAAAGGGAGAGCTCTTGTTCTATCGTCTTTTCCACTGCTGCCATTATCTCAACAGTCACTGCTGCTAGTTGCTGCTGGTACTGGGCTATCCACTTTTCCTCTACATACCTGCCAACTTTTCAAAAAACCTTGGAGTGAGATTTTGTCCTGGGTCCGCCTGGGTCCTGCAGTCGGTGAAAAGCAATTGCACTGCCTGCGTCTCAGAACTGCGGCCGCCTTGATCTCATGAGGTTATCGTTGCCGAAGTGTGCATGACATCAGAGATAGTCGGGATCAAGTCGGACACAAATCTAACCAGCATGCATTGGGCGGTGATCGCCGGTGATCGATTCTGCGCAGACCTGGCTCATCTCAAATGAGCCTCTTGTCTATGATCTGTCGGCATGGTTATACTGGCCTGTGGCCTTCTTGGAGGCCTTGATGATATCGGGAGGGGGCTTCCATTTGAAGCAGGGCTCCAGATTGGCCATCTTTATGGTCATTATTGAGGACAGGGTGCCATCCAATGCTAGGCTGTTTCTTCTCTTGGTTTTGTTCAGTCCCACAACTGAAAACACCCTCTCAGCATCTGCGTTTGCATGGGGTAACACCAAGCTTGGCGACGGCAGCAAGCCTCTCGAATTCTTTGGCTCCTGTCACCTATGGAAAATGCACCAAAACACAATGGAAAAACATACCTTGATTTTTGATTGATTAATACTGTAAGTATACTGTGGGTTGATCCATTAACAAAGTTCAGATAAAAACATGCATAATTTGCAACATGCATGACCCATATATGCATGCAACAATTTTAAGCAACAGATGTAGCCAAGCCACACCTAGCAAAAGGAAAGACAAAAAAGGAAAAAATGTTTACCTTATGCTTCCGGGTTGCCATTTCAGCCCAGAAGCTTTCCATTTCAGTTTCGTCCTGCAGGGATATCATTGGCATGGTCTGATAATTTAGAAACTCCTCACCCAGAAGGTCATGCTCCTCTGGCCCATGGTATGGGTGGAGATGGGGAAACCTATTTATGAAAGTAGAGTTACAAGTTGTTACGTTTTAGGTATATAGTCATCAACCAGCAGCAGTTCCTACACATCTTTGAGGAGAAGCCACATAAGAATATATCATGTGCATTTTAGGAGTGAACACACCTCATCATAAAACACAGGGTATTTTAGCTAAGATTATAGTCAATAATTAGAGAAAAAAAAACTAACCTTTCAACAAAGTACAGGACATCTTCGATGTCACTTTCAGCCCTCTGCCGTACATCTACAAATTGTGCGTGCTTGATCAGTGGCTCTTCCAGTGGCAGCTTCTTAAGTGCATAGTCCACAGCACTTGTCAGGAAACACAACACAGCTTCAAGTTTTTAAAGTTTAAGAGAGTGAGTACTCAATTGGACGACATTTAGTTGTTACATACCTAGTCTCAGCTCAGCTTCTTATCAGACTTCTTGAGGTAGTGACCGTTTCTTCTCCTGTTGTATTTCGCGGCAATAGTATCTCTTCTTCTGTCGCTAACTTCGGGGTGCAGCGCATATGGTTCAGTGGCGCTCATCAGCGCCATCTACCGTCGGGGAGTTTGAAAAAAGGAACGAACGAAGTCTCGACCGATTTTTTTGCGTGAGAAATTGGATGTGTGGCGTGAGTGCGTGTGAAAACAGGCAAAAACGTGTGTCACACGGCGAAAGCGTGAGAGTTGGCAGCTCTGAGCTCTTGAGCTTGTGCACACTGATTTGGCTGGCCCTATTGAGCCAGAGGCGAAAGATGGGTTCAGATATACTCTAGCATTTACGGATGATTATTCAGGGGTAGTTTTTGTGTATTTCCTAAAAGCAAAGAGTGATACTGTAAAAGCTACTGAGAAGTTTATTGCTGATGTGGCCCCTTATGGAAAAATAAAGTGTGTCAGGTCAGATAATGGCACAGAGTACACAGCCAAAGAGTTCCAGTCACTGCTCAGTAAGAATGCCATAAGACATGAAACTTCAGCCCCTTTACTCACCCCATCAAAATGGGACCGCTGAGAGAAATTGGAGAACACTGTTTGAAATGGCAAGATGCATGCTACTTGAGAGCAACCTACCAAATAAATTGTGGACATATGCTGTAATGACTGCTGCAGTGATTCGCAATAGGTGTTACAATAAGCGTGTAGGACAAACTCCACACTACATGTTTACTGGGAGAAAGCCTGATCTTTCAAAGTTTAAAGAATTTGGATCTGTTTGCTATGCATATAGACAGAACAAGAAAAAGTTGGACTCAAGATGTGAAAAGGGTATTTTTGTCGGGTATGATAAAAATAGTCCAGCATACCTAGTCTACTACCCAGACACTGGAAAAGTTCTTAAAAACAGATTAGTCAAGTTCGTTACAAAAGGTGTAGTCGAACGCCAAACTCATTTGAATCCCCCATGCCAAAAGCCAAGATGGCAGATCAAAATTCCGAAGAGACACAAGATGTGCAAATCGAGACTTCAGATAGTCAGAGTCCACGCTATCCAGACAGAGAGAGGAAGAAACCTCAGTACTTAAAAGACTATGAGTGTAAAGTGAAGTGTGATGAGCAGATACCACCTAGTGTTGACTACTGCTACAGAGTAATGTGCAATGCACCACAAACCTTCAAAGAAGCAATGATTTCACCAAAATCAGAGATTTGGGCTACTGCTATGAAGGAGGAGATGGATTCCCTTAGGGAAAATGATACATTCACATTGACCACACTGCCAGAGGGTAAAATTGCAGTGGGGGGCAGGTGGGTCTATGCGGTCAAAAACAATTCAGATGAGACTGAGACATACAAGGCAAGATATGTTGCAAAGGGGTATAGTCAAGTGGCAGGAATAGACTATAAGGATACTTTTTCTCCAACTGCAAATATGACATCAGTACGTTGTTTGATGCAGCTAGCAGCTCAGTATGACTTAGAGTTACATCAGATGGATGTCAAAACAGCATATCTACATGCTCCTATTGACTGTGAAGTGTACATGGGGCAACCAGAGGGTTTTGAAGTCAGGTCAGATACAGGTGAGCAACTAGTCTGCAAACTGAACAAGTCACTGTACGGCCTGAAAACAGTCAGGAAGGAACTGGAACAAAATGTTGCATGATCACCTTAGTGAAAATGGTTTTACAGAACCCAGCTGATCACTGTGTTTATAACAAACAAACCGCAACAGAAAGGATCATTTTGATAATTTGGGTCGATGATCTAATTATCGCTGCTAGTGATAGTGACTCACTCACAAGTGTAAAATAAATGTTAAGTGAAACATTTAAGATGAAAGATCTTGGGAGGCTTAGACATTTCCTAGGCATTGATTTTACACAAAGTGAAGGGAAAATAAAGATGAACCAAACAAGGTACATAACCAAGATACTGGAAAGGTTTGGTATGTCAGACTGTAAAACAAGGTCAACACCATGTGAACAAAAACAAAACTTTGATGGTGATGGTGAACCTATTGATTCAAAAAGGTATCGTGAAGTGATAGGCAGCTTGATATATGTGATGACATGTACAAGACCAGATATCAGTTGGATTGTCAGCAAGCTGTCACAATACCTATCAGAACCAAAAGAGCAACACTGGATAACAGCTAAACATGTGTTGAGGTACTTGAAGGGGACAATGAATCAGGAGTTGTGTTACAAAAAGGGGGTGGAAAAACTCAACCTCGTAGCATATAGTGATGCTGATTGGGCAGCAGATCAAAGTGACAGACGAAGCATAACAGGGTATTGTTTTAGTTTAACTAAATGTGGACCTGTTATTTCATGGAGGTCTAAGAAGCAGCCAACAGTAGCTTTATCTACATGTGAAGCAGAGTACATGGCACTGGCTGCTACTACACAATAAAGTTTGTACCTTGTACAGTTATTGGGCGAGATGGATAGTGAGTGCCAATATGCACCAGTAACAATCTTTGAAGATAACCAAGGTGCAATTGCTCTGTCAAAGAACCCAGTATGTCGTCAGAGATGTAAACATGTCGACATCAGATATCATTTCAATTGATCTGCACTCAGTGATGGCAAAATAAGTATTGAATATTGTCCAACGGCAGACATGGTTGCAGATGTTTTGACTAAACCTGTAACGAAGTTCAAAAAAGAAAAATTATTGGGTTATATGTTTGGAATGTAAACTGACATTTGTGAGATGTATAACTGTAAGCTAAATATGTTGATAGTTAGGTTGAATATGACTTGTACAGTATAAGAGCAAGTGGGGGTGTTAACATATAGACTAATATGTTATTAAATTGTGTTGTTACACTGGTACAGTCATGCCCTATGAGAGATGTACAACTGCGCATGTGCGAAAATAAAAGAAAGGGCATTCCCGCGTTCTGGTTGAAACACCAACGATGAACATGTGTGTTTATTCCTCCGTTAAGTAAGCCCCGGTATTCCTGTCCTGAAGATGACACCACCAACAATGACACATTTGATCTCAATACAGTTTTCTGTTCCCAAAACATTTGATCTCAATACAGTTTTCTGTTCCCAAAACAAGAATCTGTTACGAACAGAGTGGACTAAGTTCAGTAAATTTGACCTTTTGCCAAAGTTTTTTAAAATTGCATTGTTTAGAAGAAGCGCAAGGACGAATTGATTAATTGCACACATGCACTTGAGTAGGCGTTCCCTAACGGAAATATGCAAATACATGCTAGAACGCGCCAATAGGATCTCGCTAGCCCCTGCTTGGCTCTGCCCACCTCCTTGCTTGTTCTGCCCAATATGCGTCATTTGCTCCCATTGGAAACACCAGGCTGGGGTGTATCTTGGATTAGTTATAAAAATCTTTGGTGACACTCCATCTTAACTCCTCCTCCACATTTACTGGATTGGTTGAACAGTGCAGAAGAGAACCTCCCCTGACGCCTGCTATGTCAGGTTAATGCATACCTATAATTGAGCTATAAAATAACTGGTGACAGCGTCCAAGATGTCCGACAGTTGTTATCAACATAATCTACTCATATCTGCATAGGTCGTTTCGTGGTGGCTGCCACCTGCTTTACAACTCGGAATTCCAAGTTGGAAACTCTGGCATCTTTCTAGGGCTCTGACTTTCCGACCTGAAGATCACTGATGTCATGATTTGACCTATTTTTTCAGTTCCCAGCTGTCTTGAAAGCACCATTTGAACAGGGCACCTGGCACCTGCCTGGGAGGCAGCCCGTACCAAAACGAATGCAGTCAACTTTCACCGGTGCAAAAAACACCTACCCAGGCCAGATTAGTCTAATTACCTCAATATTAGCAGGCAGTTCCGACTTCTGACTTCAGGCAATTGTTGTGTCGAGAAAATGTTGCTAATTATGCTGTGAGACCAAGGAAATCCGCTGACGCTGTACTTTGATCATAAAGGTTTATTATATCAGAGTATTCCAGCTTCAATTTATGGATGTCTGCAGACACCCGGAGAACAGCCGACCCAAATTCAAATATGCTATTCTCACCGTCCTTTGTCCCAAACCATAGTATATATCCTATGTCATCTGATATGGGTGTTTCCCCTACAGACCAATCCCCTGTCTCCACACAACAGACTTCCTCTGTTCTATGGTACTCCTATAGAACTGCTCTCCAGATGTCTCCCTGGGCCAAATCAACATTCTCTAAGCTACCATTTGCAAACATTAGCAAAGTCATAATTCCTCAGATACTACATATTATTAGCAGTTATTAGTTTCATAACAGGAAAAGGCTATACAGAGACTCCTGTACGGAAGCCAGAGAGGACATATGAATTTTACAAAAATTCCCTCATGTCCAGATCACAACTTATTTCTCATGATCTCTACATAACAAAAGTTGTTTTGTCGATCACGAGATAATCACGCACCATCCATTCATTTGTTCAGATACACGATAGCCACCTCATGAAGGAGCACTATGGCTGCATTTATCACAATGCGCGCTTGGGGCATTTAAGCCCTAAATGATGCCTGACAGGCAGCCCTGTCTCCCAGGTTGCATGCCGCCCACAAGGAGAACGGGGTAGCTGCCTCCCAATATGGCAACCGGAGTATGGGCGAGTGGGTGTGTCGAAAGGAAAGTAGTGGGCGTGTGGAAAGCGCTCTGCTATAGGTTAGACGGTTTTGATTGAGCAGTGTTGTTTTTCTTCTGTTTCTTACCAGGAAACGACCGTACATTGAGCTACCGTACCACGAGAGTTTGGACTTCTGTTTTTAAGCCAGAGGATGAGTCTGAGTCATATTTCACTGTTAGTTTTACACAAATAATTGTACATTTAAGCAATAAGGCCTGAGGGTGTGTGGTATGTGGCCAATATACCACGGAAAAGGGCTGTTCTTATGCACGATGCAACGCGGAGTGCCTGGATACAGCCTTTAGCCGTGATATATTGGCGATATATCACAAACCCCCGAAGTGTCTTATTGCTGTTATAAACTGGTTACCAACATAATTAGAGCAGTAAAAATAAATGTTTTGTCATACCCGTGGTATACGGTCTGATATACCACATCTTTCAGACAATCAGCATTCTGGGCTGGAACCACCCAGTTTATAATTTCAGTTATAAAACTGCAGATTGTTTTTTTTTTTATTCAAAGTGTTGACGAAGGGGGTACTGTTGCTTCATGCGTTGAATGTGTGTGCTTACTGTGACTGTCGCCCTGATATTGGCTACTAAGTAGCTACTTCCCACGCTGTGACTGTCACCCTGATATTGGCTACTAGGTAGCTACTTCCCACGCTGTTGCCGGACAGTAGTGCTGTCAACTGTCAAGCAGGAGCAGTCAATCGGGAGCGGTCAAGAGGGAGCGGTCAAGAGGGAGCGGTCAAGAGGGAGCGGTCAAGAGGGAGCGGTCAAGAGGGAGCGGTCAAGAGGGAGCGGCCAAGAGGGAGCGGTCAGGCAGGAGCAGTCAATCGGGAGCGTCAAGAGGGAGCGGTCAAGAGGGAGCGGTCAAGAGGGAGCGGTCAAGAGGGAGCAGTCAATCGGGAGCGGTCAAGAGGGAGCGGTCAAGCGGGAGCGGTCAAGGGGGAGAGACGGGCACTGAGTCCCAGTGTTGTTGCCATTCATGCCCTCCCCATTGAGTAGTAGACTGTATGTATGTATCAAGGAGACATCTAGATGGTTATCATTATTAGTTATCTCTTGTGTAGGCTGCTATCCTACCTGAAATAAAATATTGTGAGAGAAAAAATGGCCAAGTTAGCTTCCACCGGCGACACGACCGTGATACCCAGTAGGAAGCACTTCAAGTCGGCAGGCATGTCGATACAACACCGGTGCACTGGTCGCTGGCTTATCTCGTTGTGTAGCCCAATCACCACGCTGAACGGTCTCGAGTGGCAACAAATCTGCCCAATTAGCTGATTCACTTTCCTTCCACCCACTCTGTTTCGACACCCACTCGCCCAGTACTCCGGTCATCCTATTGGGCTGCAGCTACCCGTACTTTCCCACAAGACCACAGCCAATCGCATGCAAGGAACAACGCAGCTAACTTGGCTACTCTTGTTAGCTAGCTAGCTTGTTATCTATGCTGGTTTTTAGCTTGCGTAACTCATACGTGTATAATTATAAGGGACGCTTTTGTGGATAATACCATTCCTGACAGGCTTATGAGATTCGATTTCAGCCTCAGAGGCTGGTCAGTCAGGATGCTGCCTTGTAGGCTGTTTCACAGGTAAAGCTCCTTGCAGGCAGATTAGCTGTCCGCGCTTTATAGGCTGATGCATATAATCCAGAGTGGGTGAGATTGTAGGGTGGCCCAACCCTCAAAGTGTCTCGTCAACTGTATGTAAGAGAGTTTGTCTTCTCAGAAATGCAGCCTTCTCTGTGTTGCTCTCCAACCCCCATTCCGTCACACCTCTGGGTAGCAGAGGTTCTGTTGTGATAACATCCTGTAGGTCTGATGACTCAACAGTAATGCTATTGGTCAACACCTTTTTTTTGTTAACCTAAACACAGTGAAATGGTTCTAAAAAGGTTCTTAGCTTCATTGTCAAATGGTTCTAAAAGGGTCTTAGCTTCATTGTCAAATGGTTCTAAAAGGGTCTTAGCTTCATTGTCAAATGGTTCTAAAAGGGTCTGAGCTTCATTCTTAAATGGTTCTAAAAAAGGTCTTAGCTTCATTGTCAAATGGTTTTAAAAGGGTCTTAGCTTGGATGTCGATTAAGGCAGCCCTCCGCACCTCTCTGATTCAGAGGGGTTGGGTTAAAAGCGGAAGACACATTTCAGTTGAATGTATTCAGTTGTACAATTGACTAGGTATCCCCCTTTCCCTTTAAGACCTGACATATCACATAAATATACCTGCTACCATAGCCCACTGTACCCCTCTCCTTTCCATTTAAGGCCCACTGTACCCTTCTCCATTCCCTTTAAGACCCACTGTACCCCTCTCATTTCCCTTTAAGGCCCACTGTACCCCTCTCATTTCCCTTTAAGGCCCACTGTACCCCTCTCCTTTCCATTTAAGGCCCAATGTACCCCTCTCATTTCCCTTTAAGGCCCACTGTACCCTTCTCCTTTCCATTTAAGGCCCAATGTACCCTTCTCCTTTCCATTTAAGGCCCAATGTACCCCTCTCCTTTCCCTTTAAGGCCCACTGTACCCTTCTCCTTTCCCTCTAAGGCCCACTGTACCCTTCTCCTTTCCCTTTAAGGCCCACTGTACTCTTCTCCTTTCCCTTTAAGGCCCACTGTACCCTTCTCCTTTCCATTTAAGACCCACTGTACCCTCTCATTTCCCTTTAAGGCCCACTGTACCCTCTCATTTCCCTTTTTAAGGCCCACTGTACCCCTCTCCTTTCCATTTAAGGCCCAATGTACCCCCTCTCATTTCCCTTTAAGGCCCACTGTACCCTTCTCCTTTCCATTTAAGGCCCAATGTACCCTTCTCCTTTCCATTTAAGGCCCAATGTACCCCTCTCCTTTCCCTTTAAGGCCCACTGTACCCTTCTCCTTTCCCTCTAAGGCCCACTGTACCCTTCTCCTTTCCCTTTAAGGCCCAATGTACCCCTCTCCTTTCCCTTTAAGGCCCACTGTACCCTTCTCCTTTCCCTCTAAGGCCCACTGTACCCTTCTCCTTTCCCTTTAAGGCCCACTGTACCCTTCTCCTTTCCCTTTAAGGCCCACTGTACCCTTCTCCTTTCCCTTTAAGGCCCACTGTACCCCTCTCCTTTCCCTTTAAGGCCTACTGTACCCTTCTCCTTTCCCTTTAAGACCCGACATATCCCCTCTTTCTTCTCTTTCATTGTCTCCTTCTCCTTCTTCTTCTTCTTTTTCTTCCTTCTCTCTCCTCCCCCAGGGAGTCTTGGGGGCATGGCCTTGTAGGCTAGGACTTCTCTCTCCCCTCTCCGCTCCTCTGACCATGCCTAGAATAATGCCTTGTAATGCTTGTTAATGCTTTGTAACTTCAGCTTCATGGCTCGTGATGTCAATCATTCATTTGACGTTAAATCTGACTTTAGCAGTTCAGACCTTTCCTTGACTTTTCTACTGTAACTCAACTATAGCCTCTTGCATTTTGTTAAATCACTTTTACGGAGTCTTTGTTAATGGTAACTACATAGTCTTATTACGGGTAGCATGTGAGGTATATACAGTGTATTTGGAAAGTATTCAGACCCCTTGACTTTTTCCACATTTTGTTACGTTATTGCCTTGTTATAAAATGGATGAAATCGTTCCCCCCCCCCCCCAATCAATCTACACACAATAATACTCCATAATGACAAAGCAAAAACAGGTTTTTAGAAATGTTAACAAATTTATTAAAAATAACCTGACAATGTTTCTCTCTAGAGTGAATTCCGTGGTGGAGTTTTAGATAACCTGACAACGTTTCTCTCCAGTGTGAATTCCCTGGTGAACTTTAAGAGAACCCAATGATATAAAAAAATCTCCACAAACAGAGCACTGATGCCTTCTTTCTTCGTGGTGGTCCTCATATGGTCTCTCAGGGTTTTCATAGTTGGGAAGCATTTGCCACAATTGCTGCAGAGGCACGATGGTTTCTCTGGTTGGTCGGTCTCTGGTTCCTCTCCCAAGTGAATTTGCTGTTTATGTTTTAGTCCACTTGATGACATAAAGGAATTGACACAAAGAGGACACTTATATGGATTCTCTCCTGTGTGAGTTCTCATATGCCTTGTCAGAACCATATTGTGTTGGAAACATTTGCCACATGCTTTGCAGGTATATGATTTCTCCCTGTGTGCGTTCTCATGTGCAGTCTCAGGCTAATGTTATGAAGAAAACATTTGGCACATTCTTTGCAGCTATAAGATTTCTCCCCTGTGTGCGTTCTGATGTGTTTAACCAGGAGTGATTTGATGGGAAGCGTTTGTTGCATTGAGTGCATCCATGTAGACTCTCTCCACCACTGTGAGTCCTCATATGCAGTCTCAGGCTAATTTTATGACAGAAACATTTACCACATTCTTGGCAACAAAACGATTTCTCTCCTGTGTGAATTTTCATGTGCATTCTCAGGTTACTGTTAACAGAAAAACATTTGCCACATTCTTTACAGCTATATGATTTCACCCCTTTGCATTCTCATGTGCAGTCTCAGACTAATGCTATGACTGAAACATTTACCACATTCTTTGCAGCTAAAAGGTTTCTCCCCTGTCTGAGTTCTCATGTGTTTAACCAGGTCTGATTTGATGGGGAAGCATTTGTTGCATTGTGTGCATCCATGTGGTTTCTCTCCACTGTGAGTTCTCTGGTGGCGTCTTAGAATGGCTGTTGAAGTAAAAGCACTTTTCACACACAGAACACTTACATGATTTCTCCCCTGTGTGAGTCCTCAAATGCTCTTCTAAGCCTGTCTTGGTCCGGTAACACTTGTTGCAATCCTTGCAGTTATATTCGGCAGCGTGAATTTTCTTGTGGTGTTTAAGATCAGATTTTGACTTTAAGCATTTTTCACATGTTGGACAAATGGTAGAGTTTCACTCCAGTGTGAATTCTCTGGTGACTCTTTAGATATTTAGCTGATTTAAAGCATTTTTCGCATGTCGGACACTGATACGGTTTCACTCCAGTGTGAATTCTCTGGTGACTCTTTAGATATTTAGCTGATTTAAAGCATTTTTCACATGTTGGAGGACACTGATCGGTTTCTCTCCAGTGTGAATTCTCTGATGACTCTTCAGATATTTTGTTGATTGAAAGCATTTTTTACATGTTGGACACTGACACGGTTTCTCTCCAGTGTGAATTCTCTGGTGAATCTCTAGGTCTTTCTCTGATTTAAAGCGTTTTTCACATGTTGGACACTGAATGGATTTCTACGGTGTGGCATCTCATGAGTTTTCAGATGGTTTGGTAGTTTAAAGCTTTTACTGCACACATGACATGTAGGTGATTCCTCCTCTGTGTGATTCTTCATATGTTTCTTCCACTGCTGCGACAAGTTGAAGGATTTGCCACATTTCTTGCAGTGATAACTATTTTTGTTGAGTGAATTCTCTGATGTGTTTTTAAACCGCCTTAGTGTCTTATAGCGTTTACTGCACACAGGACACTTGAATGGTTTCTTATTTGTGTGAGACTTCAATGGTTCTTTCAGCTCACTGGTTGTCTTGGCCTCAGGGCAGACATGAGAGCTTTCGTCGTTTCTCTGCCTGTGTCCTCCTTGATTTGAGGGTCTTTAACTCTGACATAACTTCTTCACTCGCTCTTCATCCACACTTACAATGATTTCACTGTGAGCTGCAGAACAGTCTGGATTTACTGCAGAGAGGAGCAGAGAGTCACTGGTTAGTTCTGCTACTCTGTAGTCCTCTCCATCAGGTTCTGTTTGGATCTGTTCAGTTGTGTTGGTGGGTAGAGAGTCCCTCTCCCTCTCTCTGTCCTGATCAGAGTCTATTTCCACACAGGGAGGAGCAGTAAATATGAACTCTACAACATCTGTGGGATCAGACTCAAGTCTGTGAAGCTGCTCTTCCTCCTGACTGGTCCTGAGTTCCTCCTGTTCCTCTTTAATCTGTGTGGGCTCTGGGGTCCTCCTGCCCCAAACTGGGGCTCCATTTCTGCTGCTGCTCAGGGGAACCTCCTCTTCAGGGACAGTTAGCTGCTGGGGGTCTGGAGAGAAGGGGAGAGGGAATAATTATCAGATAGACACTCAAGAAAAACCTAAGAGACTACAAATGTATCCAATTACACTCATGTGTCTCTGTGCTCTGCTGAGGCTAAAGGAATATCATACAACATATAGAAGTGAATCTAGCTAGGAGGGTGGCTGCTCTTTGCTTTTGCCACAATGAGGAACGACAAGGGATGAGAGTGCTTAGTTAGATAGCTACTTACATTAGGCTACATCACATTACTCTTATATGCAGTTGGCCAGCAGCATACCACCCTGCATCCCACTGCTGGCTTGCCACTCAAGTTAAGCAGGGTCAGGCCTGGTCGGGAGATGCTGCTGGAAGTGGAGTTGGAGGGCCAGTAGGAGGCACTCTTTCCTCTGGTCTAAAAAAATATATTTATCCCAATGCCCCAGGGCAATGATAGGGGACATTGCCCTGTGTAGGGTGTCGTCTTTCCGCTGGGACGTTGAACGTGTGTCCTGACTCTCTGTGTTCACTAAAGATCCCATGGCACTTATCAAAAGTAGGGATGTTAACCCCGGTGTCCTGGCTAAATTCCCAATCTAGCCCTCATACCATCATGGCCACCTAATTATCCCCAGCCTCCAATTGGCTCATTCATCTCCCCTTCAACTATTCCCAGGTTGTTGCTGTAAGTGAGAATGTGTTCTCAGACAACTTCACCTGGTAAAATAAGGGTGAAATAAAAGTTTAGCAGAAAGAGAAAACAGGCCTCCTTCACTATAACATGAACGGATAGTCAGATAATGTGGCTAAGCTATGGGTTGCTAGAATAGATTCCAACCTTACAGCTCTGCTCTCCTGTAAGGTTGCGAAATTCCTTCTGTTTTGATTAATCACATGTCGAAGCTGGCGCAAGATATTGCTCGGAAAACGTACCTCAATCTAGGAATGGGATATGGCACTGTAACTCTGATTTATCCCATTATCCAAAATGCTAGCTTCGAGAACATTGAAGTACTGCTATTTTTTATCGAACTGCCTTTTCTGTCCTCATGCTAGGTAGCAGAAGCCACAGCAGTCATTTTGGAATGCCCGTTGGGGTTGAACAACAAAAGGATATTCAGCCAATCAGGCCCCTTGTTGTTCAATGCAATGTGCATTCCAAAATGGCTGCTGTGGCTTCTGCACCTGCATGAGGACAAAAAAGGCAGTTTAGTATTTCAATATTCTCGATGTAGCATTTTGGATCATTGGAAAATTTGAGGTAGAGTGCCATGGACTATTGAGGTATGTTTTCCGAGCCATATTTGCCTTGCCAGCACTGCCCGTTTGACTAATCAGAACAGAACAAGCCATTTCCAACAGTAGGTGGGAATCTATTCTAGTTAAGTCTGTTAATAATACGTTCCTTTAGATATTTTGTTTGAAATTCCCCTGTTATAAAGACCAACAGTCCAGCCCACCACCACAGTAAGTTGAAATGGAATTGTATTTAACGTCTGGCTTCCTGTGGACACTTCCTGTTTTTTTTGCAAGGCAATTGAAAGCAATACTAGTGTAAATACACCAATTACAATTTGAATAGACAAAGCCATCGATCACGTGACACCATTCATTCCTATGTGAAGACTCAATAGCGCATTTGAAGCCAAGGAAGTCGGTTATGATGGCTTCTCATGTGGGAAATGTGTGTAGACTAATGCCACGTTTAAAACTGGGAACTCGGAAATCTCCGACTTCCGAGCCGTTCAAAACAACTGGGAACTCGGGAAAAAACGAGCTCAGACTGGGAAAAGCGAAGTTTTTTACGGTCATCCAACTTCGGGCTATTGCTAGAGCTCCGCCTTTCCGACCTGAAGATCACTGACGTCATGATTTGAACTTGTATTTTTCAGAGTTATTTTAAACGGGCCAATAACATGCGCTGTTTTAACTCCACCAGAAGTGACGTTACAGGCTAGCTCAGTGCTGCGCCCTCTCATTGAGTATGTCAAGCTGAAGGCCAACCGGGGTACTGCAGGCTGCCATTAGCTACTAAATTATCCTTATAACTTGTGTACATCTGGAGTAATAGGAGCATTTATTGGTACCGTGATTGTTTTCGAAATTTGTATTTATTTACACGAAGATTGGCATTTTCCTATTCACTATAATGGGTGATCCTGTTTTCTGCAAACAATGCCGCAGTACGGCAAGCGGCCTTGAAGTTCGTGCAGAGGCTTCAAAGAGAGGGGGCAGTCGTTCTCCCCTGAAATATACCAGCGTTGCTAAAGAGCAGCTAATTCTAGCCATGCTGTAGGCTAAGCTAGCTGCCCCTCTCTGGTAGTTAATTGTTACCTGTGTAAACCACCCCCTCTCTTTCAAGACCTAACTATGAACCTGCTCCCAACTCCAGAAGAAGTTTCGTAGACGTTCATTCTCCTTTGAAAGGGAGAGCTCTTGTTCTATCGTCTTTTCCACTGCTGCCATTATCTCAACAGTCACTGCTGCTAGTTGCTGCTGGTACTGGGCTATCCACTTTTCCTCTACACTACCTGCCAACTTTTCAAAAAAACCTTGGAGTGAGATTTTGTCCTGGGTCCGCCTGGGTCCTGCAGTCGGTGAAAAGCAATTGCACTGCCTGCGTCTCAGAACTGCGGCCGCCTTGATCTCATGAGGTTATCGTTGCCGAAGTGTGCATGACATCAGAGATAGTCGGGATCAAGTCGGACACAAATCTAACCAGCATGCATTGGGCGGTGATCGCCGGTGATCGATTCTGCGCAGACCTGGCTCATCTCAAATGAGCCTCTTGTCTATGATCTGTCGGCATGGTTATACTGGCCTGTGGCCTTCTTGGAGGCCTTGATGATATCGGAGGGGGGCTTCCATTTGAAGCAGGGCTCCAGATTGGCCATCTTTATGGTCATTATTGAGGACAGGGTGCCATCCAATGCTAGGCTGTTTCTTCTCTTGGTTTTGTTCAGTCCCACAACTGAAAACACCCTCTCAGCATCTGCGTTTGCATGGGGTAACACCAAGCTTGGCGACGGCAGCAAGCCTCTCCGAATTCTTTGGCTCCTGTCACTCTATGGAAAATGCACCAAAACACAATGGAAAAACATACCTTGATTTTTGATTGATTAATACTGTAAGTATACTGTGGGTTGATCCATTAACAAAGTTCAGATAAAAACATGCATAATTTGCAACATGCATGACCCATATATGCATGCAACAATTTTAAGCAACAGATGTGAGCCAAGCCACACCTGGCAAAAGGAAAGACAAAAAAGGAAAAATGTTTACCTTATGCTTCCGGTTTCCATTTCAGCCCAGAAGCTTTCCATTTCAGTTTCGTCCTGCAGGGATATCATTGGCATGGTCTGATAATTTAGAAACTCCTCACCCAGAAGGTCATGCTCCTCTGGCCCATGGTATGGGAGGAGATGGGGAAACATATTTATGAAAGCAGTTACAAGTTGTTACGTTTTAGGTATATAGTCATCAACCAGCAGCAGTTCATACATCTTTGAGGAGAAGCCACATAAGAATATCTCATGTGCAGTTTAGGAGTGAACACACCTCATCATAAAACACAGGGTATTTTAGCTAAGATTATAGTCAATAATTAGAGAAAAAAACTAACCTTTCAACAAAGTACAGGACATCTTCGATGTCACTTTCAGCCCTCTGCCGTACATCTACAAATTGTGCGTGCTTGATCAGTGGCTCTTCCAGTGGCAGCTTCTTAAGTGCATAGTCCACAGCACTTGTCAGGAAACACAACACAGCTTCAAGTTTTAAAGTTTAAGAGAGTGAGTACTCAATTGGACGACATTTCATTGTTACATACCTAGTCTCAGCTCAGCTTCTTATCAGACTTCTTGAGGTAGTGACCGTTTCTTCTTCTGTTGTCTTTCGCGGCAATAGTATCTCTTCTTCTGTCACTAACTTCGGGTGCAGCTCATATGGTTCTAGTGGCGCTCATCAGCGCCATCTACCGTCGGGGAGCGTTTGAAAAAAGGAACG
>NW_025537295.1:0-37582 GCF_020615455.1 Coregonus clupeaformis | reverse complement strand
GCTACAGAGGTCCCATATGCTGCGTCACTGGCGAATCCGGACAGCCACCCTCAACACGTTACCCTGCTGGCATTAATCTCATCGTGCAGCTTATCAAAGTCTTGGGGCTTCTGGTGATGTTGTCCAGGTCTTGGCGCATGTCGATAGGCTACGCTGGTGTTTATGGCATGGAAGCAGCTCCATTGTGGAGATGTCGGGATGAGCGTCTTTCAGTAGATCTGAGAAAGACACGGGTCCGTCCTGATATGTGCGGTCTGGAGAAGCCGGTTTGAGTGGAGGAGACTTCCGGTCTGTACCGCGGCAGACCCTCCATCCATGTGAATTTCTTATCCTGGTAGCAAATACCTCGGTGACACGCATGCCGTTTTGCACTCGCCAGGATCATTCATGCATCTGAGGTACTGTGAGTTTGGGCCTTGTGACAGTACTTGCAGTAGCTGTCGACGGTTAAGTAATACCTGCCATCTATCAACCACACCTTGTAGTCGGGCCAACCAAGGTACTCCGTCGGTGCTCATCTTGGGCATGTATACCCCTCTACCCTTTACTCAACGGTTCGAGGATAGAGTTACTATGAAAAGCTTTCTGTGCTGTACAGGGCCTTATCGGACAGGCCGGGGGTGTTCCCGCATACTGTCATGCCGCTGGGGCAGCTCCTGAGGCTATCTGCCTCAGACAGTTTTCCACTCCTCTGGTCATGAATTTGGTGTGCATCGCGGCCTGCATCATCTGATAGGTGACGCTCTGCATCTGGCGTACCACATTTGATAACTGGCCATGACAGAAATTTACATTGGTGTCCGCAAAGCGCTTCCGTATTCCTCATCATCGCGTCCTCATCATGGCAAAGATTACTGTTGGCCGATCTACGTTGTTCTTCTGTATCTTCTTCTCCTGCTCGTCGATCCTATCATTTACCAGGCCTATGTTGGTGTCGAGCTTGTTGCTCCACTTCGACTAACATGTTGGTCACGGACACGTAAGGGGTCTTTAGGGAGTCCATTTGTTCCTCCAAGAGGTCCTTTTTGCCACTATGGAGCCCCAAGCCGGCTGCTCCTCCAACACTCCAAAAAGAAACCTCTTGCCCCTGAGTGTGGCCTCCATGTGGTTTGTCAAGCCAGGGAAGGCGGCGTTGTCAAGTCACTCATACATCTTCGCCTTCTTCTCCTGTACAGCCAACTCCTCCAACCTTCCTCATCAGCTCTCCAGCCCTACGGCGTCGTTGATGATCTCGTCTTTGCTGATTGCAAGCCTCCCTAGTCCTTCCTGCAACTGTTGTCGCCTCCGCATATGGCAATCACATACTCCCCGTAATTGACGCGGCTGACGTTCAGGTTATGTAATTCTATGCCCGAGGTGAAGTTGAATACGAAATAAGAAAGGGTTCGACCGCTTTCACTATCACTCCATGTTTGGCTTCAACCACCGGAATACCACACTGTAACCATCATCCACAAACACACGTTCATGTGTGTTGTATCTCCAGTGTTATAATCGGTGCACACCTTGTTCCGCGAGGAGGCATTTCTCGGCGGCGTGTTCGGAATCCAGGATGCACCTACCATGTAGTGGTTCTGCGGTCCGTGCGTGGGGATTAGGGTGTTGATGTTGACTGCGATCTGTGGAGGCTTTGTGGACACGCGGCCCTTTTCTGGGTTCTCCCGGGGTGCAAGACTTCGGAGCTTGTACAAATCGGCTATGTAGATTTTATCGTAGCTGGTGCTGGCTACAACTCCTTGTGCCTCCTTAATATACCCACCGCACCGTGACGGCCTATAGCCAGACACACTACCGTGTTACTCAAGCCTATGTTGTACTGGGGGGTCAAGACAGTTCTTGAACCTGAGGCTGGGTCCTTGTTTTCGGTGTCGGGGATGTTTCACCCCTCTCCCACTTCCACCACCACCTAGGGTTGTCAACATCCGAAGCAGAGCGCCTGCGTCTGTCGCCGAGGCCTCGCTGCAACAGTGGATATACCTGCCGCTTTCTGCTGTCTCTTCCAGTCTACTCCCAGCCTGTGTATCGTATACCCTATCTGGTGTCGATCTACCTCTCTAATCCGTCTCTACACAAACTGGTTATTCGAATGCGACCGCGACCTCTCTCATGGTCGGGGTTACAGTGATGTTCACCATAACTCCCTACCCCCACATACACTGACCCTGAGCAGCACTTGGTATTAGGTTCTCTTCGCAATTTAACACGGTGTTGGTTTCCATGTCTGTGACAGCTACCCCTGTGATGTCAACTGATGTATCTCTTGTTCGAATGCCTGATCTTCACCCCCTAAGACAGTTAAATTCTTTTTCCACTCCTTTGCCTTAGCAGAGTCAAAAGTGCGACATGACCCCAGTGGAGGATACCCGTCTCTGCTCCCGGACGCCCACATGTTCTGACAGTGTCCAGCTCGACTCATTCGACCAAACCTTGGGGGTGTGATGTGCGTCGAGACCGCTCCCAGCTGCGAGAAGTCTATGCCGCTCAAGAGCTTGTGGGATCTGGGCAGCCTGAGGAAGAGTTTCGACACCCCTCTCTGATCAGAGCAGAGGCGAGATCTTCTCGACCCTAGTGAAATTCGACCTTGCCAGTTTGCTCAAGCACTCCGTTGTGCCCCAGTCAGTGGCATCAAGCATGATAGCTGATGAGTGTGTGGACACTCTCACCTTGAATAGCTTTTGCTACTGTCTTTACAACCTGAAATCCAGGCTTTGCGGATGAGATGGGACGGGCACTCGTCAAAAACCCTTCATGATCACATGTCCCGCTTCCAGCCACTGTGTGGAATGTGCCGTCGAGCGCCACCGAAAGATAGTGTAGGAAGTGTATACGGCTCTGTCCACAGAGAGAATGTCGCGTATCGCTACTATGAGGAAGTCCCTGATCTCTGTTGCGGTGGGTTTGTAGTCTCCCATCCTTTGGAGCTCGCCCGCTTACACCTCGCACTGAATTGCAATGGGGCTGATCCGCTTCCATCTGCGTTGGTTATGCCCAGTGTAGGGGCTCTATATTGCCTATGCAGAACCTGTTACCGCCCCAAAACAGTTTTCCCCTAGTTATGCCGAAACAGTACCATGACTCAGCTCTCCCGAGTCCCACGTAGGTGAGCACACAGGCGTAAGGGGAGTTTCGGATAGTCAAGAGCGTCATCTGTCTCGGCCATTTTCTACTCTTGGCGGATTGCGTGTAGCGTCGTCTTAAGAGCTTGAAAGCTGCGCACTGAGGATCGGGTTCACAGTCAGCCATGTCCTCTCCAAGTAATAGTCTCTGTTATGGGGCTTGGCGTGTAGCAGAATCGATATCTTGTTCAGGGGGTGTTTCACAACGCGGTCAGAACACTTGAGACCCTCCGGGGAACCGCAGACAGGAGGCCACTTGTCCAGCCTCCTTACATGGGCACCAAGTAAGGCCCTTCAGACTCGTGCTTGTTAATCACCAGCTGGGTCTGAGGGTCTCCATCGTATCCCCGTAGTGCGTGCACATGTCGCTCGTGTGTTTAGTTGTCCCACCTCAAAGCAAACCCTCTTGCTCCTGCCCTGACACCGCCAGTTTGTTTGATGCATGTACCGTCCGGTATCTGGCTAGCCGTAGGGTCGTTGTTGTTTACAGGGGAGCCCTTGAGGCACTGGAGAACCAATAGTGAGGCTATCCCGAGCCTCATGAGGCAGATCGATGTACGTGGGTGTATCACTCCATAATGCACACCATGGCAAAGGCCTCTACACCAACTAACCAATTACAACAACTTTGGTTATACTATGATATGGGAGGGGTGTATTATGTTATTTGTGAAAAAGTGTTACAACAGAGGATTGTGCTTTCGTTATCGGTGTGCTTATATTTCATCAAAGCCTACATGTAGCTTAGGCCAATAATTTTTACGGCATCTTGTAACCTTACCACATCCTGATCGGGGGCACCGGTCTCCTTTTTTGAGTTTCATGCTGTTACCATGGCCAGTCCATTTGCTCATCAGTCGACCATGTTCTGTATCACACCAATTACATTTTCATCCCTCATCTTCCATAACTTCCTTGCTCCTCTGTGAATGTGTGGTTGTGAGTCTCCCTTCACCTCGTGGGCCTTGGCACTTTGATGATCAAAATGTTCCTGTCTACTTACACAAGAGACATTAGGTTCCCTCATTCTGTAAAGTGCACATCACTATGGAGGGGTGGTCATGAGCGTTGAGGTTCATGTACAGCATCGTATTGTTTTTGTATGAATCGATCAGTCTCATGATTTATTCTCGCCCATGTTGTAGCCACGTCCCGATCATGTTGCTCCCGGGGGCTCGGGGAACATGTGAATATTCTGCCCATGGTTCCTCGCTTTGATACTTTAGAGTTTGGGGGTTCGTCTCTATCATGGTCTGACTCGGGTCCATTGCGGCATTTAATTCTATAGAAAGAGGTGATGCATCTCCCCACACCCCCTCCCCTGCACTTCTTTACTGGTTGTTCGTTGGCGTGATCCGTCAGTTCTCACCCTCACCCTATTATTCTGGGCTCCTCTCCCTGGGGGAGCTCTCCAAAAACTTCACCGATGACGAGGTCGCTATAAACCAGGAGCCGAGGAACAACAGGCGTCGAAACACCTCCTCATCTGCTCACTCATCTTCGATCTAAGGCTGTGGCTATTTGTACAATTCCGTTACTTATACTCGTGCTCCTACCTTGGGAGTAGCCAATTTATTCCTCCGTTCCAAGCACGTAATTGCCATAGTAACAGTAACATTTAAATGGTGCAAGTGCTTATACTTCAAAAGGATTCGATATCACTAGCCTACTTACGGGCGGTGTTCTCCACTCAGCTGTCACTCTATGACTATCCCTATATCCAGCTCACCTCACCCAAACAAGCTGCGACTTCCCTTACCATTCACCGGCACCCCTCCCTATTGCACAGTGGAGAGCTACACACATCTCTTGTCTCGCACTGCGAAATTGATCGAGTTTGACAAGGAGTTTGTCTGGGGGAGACAATCTGATCTTCAACACCAGGGTAACCGTTGTCCCCAGTAGGGTTCGCACTAAAGTATCGGCGGGGGGAGCCCTAGGTCCTCCGCTCTAGGTACTCGCTTCATCCTTGCCGGGATAAGGGGATATCATTCCTCAGCGCGTAACCCCCTTGGTGAGTGAGGGTTCGTACCGTGTTCTGCAAAAAAAAACCAGTGTGCGTTTGTGAAAGTGTTGAGCGAGGACACCGTAATCAACATGACCAGCATGACTCTAGTGGACTATACCATATCCGCGAGTGTCGAGGGGACTCTGACTTCGACCAGTCTCTGTTTGTGCCGATCTTCTGCAAAGAGTGCTCACGGCACCAACGCGCTATTCACCGGCGCTGGCTGTATGGTTCCGTGCGGAGTAAGTTCCTCGTGGGGATGTGTAGCGGTGTTTGGTGTGGGCCAGGGTGAGGTGTACGATCTGGAAACAAATTTCATTGTGTCAGCTTACATTCGTTCGGGGTTCACCCCCCCAACTGTGTTCTCACACAATTCAAGAAGACATCTAGAGTCAAGTGTTACTGTCACGTCCACAGCAGGTCTGTTGACAAAAACATTCCTGTACTGCTGTGTGGCGTTCAACCCCATTACACCAATTGCGTGTTGAAGCCGGAGATTGCATTGGCTTCAGTTTAGGCACAGTGGGGAACTGCCCGTACTGGTGCTTTAGTCTCTGTGCCCATGAGCCCTGCTTTTGCACCCTGGTGACGGGTAAGGATCTGGGCCAGACAGCTGACCAGGATGGGGTTTTCACGCTGAAGTACTCGTCCTCGACGCGAGGCCTTGATCTGAAGGATAAGCGCCCGGGGGTGGTCTGTGCCCAGCCACTCCCTTTGATTCTCGACCGAGCTCCGGGGCAGAGTGTCACAGAGCTGTTAAATCCCTGAGGAGCCGTGCTACCGCGGAGTGCGAGTGCTGAAGGATTATTAGAGGCCATCAAAGTTCAAGAATAGCTACTAACTCAAGGTGAGTGTCCTCGCAGCGATCCTGACACAGTGTTCACGTACTAGGACTAAGGATTTCACCACCCACCCGTTAAAACTAAACTCTTCGCTGGTATTAAACCTACTGACAAAGATACTCATTCCGGAGTAACAGACCCTAAAGGGAGATACTTCAGAGGCCAAACCCCAACAGATAAGATACATGTCTGCTACTCAACCCAAATAATAATCTGATCAAGCTGTTACAGCAACATCACCAGCTCTGCCTCCACAGCAACAATATCAGCAGTCTCAACGCCACTCACAGATCTACAGAGTTTGATGCAGTTGGCACCCATACTTCAACATCTTAGCCAAACTCAACCCCAACATCTCTTGCGGGATCATCATCATCGCAGCAGCAGCAGGCAGGGCAAGGGTTCTTCAATGGGCAGGCTATTTACACCCCGAGCGGTGTATCAAATCGTGGTGACAAATTGTTTCAGTGCGGACTCTGACCAAACAACATAGTAATGGAGTATAACAAGGAGGAATTGGAGGACAGGCAGCCTCGCAGAAAGAGCAAGATAAGATGCTTCGACTCGATCAAGGCCAGCATAAGAGGAACGTCATACTGAACAACAACGCAGACTCGGTGTCACCCGAGTCCTGCGTCTAACCAGTACAATATGGATCGTTGCAACTTTGGCCAAGACACCCCTATAAGCGTGGCCTGAAACAAGGCAGGGACGACCAGGATCCGGGGATATCTCTAAATTGATGAGCGAACTACGGGAACTTACGAAGCAGATCGCAAAGCGGGCGGTGGAGGTTCAGAAAAGTGAGGACAGACGAAGTGGTCACGATGGACACGGACGTCGTCGGGGGGAACCTAATACACCCTCGCGTCCATCAACCAACAGTCTCCGCCGTCTGCACAGCTGTCCAGTACGTGCGTGACCACCAAACAGCCAAACTGGATACTTGGTACCCCTCAGGTGGAGCCAGCTCCTTGAAGCCTTCCACGTCTGTGGCAGATTTCATCTCCGCGGTTGTCACAAAGATATAAAACATAGCCCATATGTGTTACCCTGCCAGGCTACTGTATGGTGTTGTACTCGTGTTGTACACACCTGTTTTTTTTATTATTATACTGTTATGTATCTGTAAACATAATAAAATCTCACCAGTATCCTGTTCTAAATATCTTTATTGTCTTTAACAATATACACATATACAATAAAAAAATATACACTTCATGATGGGTGCTTGACCGGGATGTGTTATGATGAGGATCACTGTTTACTACATCACCATAAAAAACAACTAATACACCCACCAACCGTGTACTACTAGAATCTACACTCTACTGATCCACATCTATGCCTCCACTTCCATCCTTAATGCTCCCACAACCACCCGTGAGATCGGTCCGTTCCAAGGCTGATTCGGAGGCCCTTGGTGACAGATACCCGTGACACGCGTGGTGCTATCTGGGTTGAACGTATAGGGGCAATGAACAACCTAGCCCTGGGTAATCTCACTTCAACACTACCCTCTCAACTGATCGCCTCCACTACCAAACTCAGTCCTCGAGTTGGGGATGTGTGTTCCTCATGCCTATCCTCATAAATCAAGACTACTCTTCCATACGTACCTTACAACACTTACATCGCCAAGGGGAGGCTCTCTGATAGCCAGGATTATAAACATCTCCGCCTGCACTGAGGAGATTACATCCCTCAATCCCTATCCACCCTTTGTCTCCGAGTAACAAATCTAAGTTTCACGATACTGATCAGTCCATGGCCACCCAAACCGTCAGCCACTCTTCTCCGCACTGTGTTTCCACGTGACAACTAAGCTCTCAAGGATGTACCCATTGTCAGTGACCATTTGTGGTTCGTGCTACACTCTATTGTGTCAAAAGCCGTCCCTTATCAAGCAAGTTGTGCAGCTGGTGGGCGCCATCGCGTCGACATCGGGCACTGTGTACCACACAGGTGAAGTGGAAAATACCACGGTTCCTGGTATCCTATCCACGCTGTGAAATTTACCTGATAGCCAAATCGGTGCCCGCCACGGAAACAATGTCACCATTCTTGGAGAAGAAGCGGGTGCGACACTAGGTCTCATCTGGGTTGCTAAGAGGAACTGCCCACCACCTAGAAACAGCCGAAACTGCTACTATGTCCATATAGGCACGGTGGCAGAACACCTTCAGGTGCACGGTTTTCGTCGCTATTATCCCCGTGTTCAATGGGATGACTACATCGGACAGGGGCCTTCTTTCACACTACCCTTGCGGTACCACGAGAACTTCGCTAGATTGGCCAACCAAGCCTACTGCCTAACAGAGTTTCGGTTTTGGTACACATTAAAAATAAAACAACCCATGGCTCCTAACCCAGTGCCTCTTTCGCTACCTCTATCGGCGGGGACATGTTACCTAGAAGGTTTTTACCCGATCATGACTTGATCCTGTGCCATCTCTGAACAGGACTATATGACTACAAGCGTTCACCCCTTGTACCTACCTCCCGTCGTGTGTCTGGCTCAATCAACCTGTGTGCAAATAAGCGTGTCAAGGGTGTCCTTTACAACTTACTCAAGGTTATCTCGGCGGTGCTAGTTTTCCCACTATCTTTGTGCACATAATCGATTTACTTGTTCATGTTTGCTGGGCACCCTGTGTCTCTATTATCATCCTTGATGGGGGGTTCCATTCTTACCATCCTGAGCTCGGACCCAGCATCGCCGTACACCGGCGTGATCACCCGATCCATGTCGCGTAGCCATTCCCAAAACTCCTCATGTTCATCTTCTTCTTACCACCTACATTTACACCTGGTTATACTCCGGGTTCTGCAGCCACGGAGGGTCTCTGATCTAATGCTCGACGCGTCCTCTCTGCTCCCAATTCTAACTACTTGTGTTTATCTGATTAACTCGATCGGCCTAGTGAACTTGTTCGATCCAATTGAACTCATGCCATCTTACCAAGGGACTCGGTTATACCTTCTCTTCTGTTCCATAATCTACCTGGCACCTACACCTGCAGGACCTGAAACTCCATCTGGCTCTTCCGGTACAAGGTGATTTTCTTGGTTGCAGCTGTGAAATCTGTACATCCTACTATGCATGAACTAACACTCTACTCGAGGGGACCAGGCAGCTGCAGTGTCTCGGCCCTCTCACCACAAGCAAGGCGAGGTGCTCGCACTGTACAGGGAAGAGAGACTACTGACTCCGACACGGCCGAGGCTCGCTACAGCAACGCTTTTACCTACACAGATACCATTTTCACCCTCATACATCACCAGCCCGGTGTTCTGGTGTAGTCTCATGGCAGTCATTCTCCTCTACAACCACGGGCCCATCTTGCTATAGTTCCCTTATCGTACACATCGCCTCTATTCTTCGGTATCCCATCGTGCCTGTACTGATAACCCTAATTACCTCTATACTTACGCTAACATTATATTATATTTATTTTATTAAGCAAAAGGCAACCCATTTCTAGGGCCAGACATGGTGTACCCGGATCTACTCACAAAGGTACTCAAATACGTAATCCTCACTGAGAAACATTTGGACAGTGTATTACTGTAATCCTATTATACTGGTCCTACTGAATATCGGCCTCTGTTCTAAACTGTGTTTCCATACCAGCGCATTAGTTGAGTGAAGAGTGTAGGCGACTTCGAGAACCTTGTGAGACATGGGTCGGTCTTGAGGAGGACAGCTGGTGGATAACCTTTTCGAAAGGCAAGCCCACTGAGCGACACAGCCAAAACACCTTTTTGGATATGACACACCATAGCTGGTCACTCGACCTCGACACTGAATATCCCCATGATCACTAGCGATCCATCCGAGGCATCGGAGCCGTGGGCCGGGCAATGGTGGATGACCATATCGTTTGGGGGAAACAAGAGTGCTGATGTGGCGGGAGTCTGCTACACACCCTTTAACACTCTACCTCTACGTTCTCCCATGTTGCTGAGCTCCCGGCCTGTGCTCTGCTAGTGCTCCTAACACCTGATCGGCCGGGGCTGCTGCTGCTTGTGCTCCAAATCCGAAGTTGTATTCTAGAGTCAAACCTTCAGTCATACATCTACCTTGCTAGAGATGCTTTATGCAAAGTCGATATTAAACCCCAGCTCCTGCCACTCATAAGGATGCTATAATCTGAAGTACATCAAGAAGTGTAACAAGAATTCCATTTATCGTCAGTTGAAAAAAAAATCTGTTACCAAGGTGTGTTTGATGTTAGTGATCATCATGTGTTTTACTATGTGTGGTGTGTACTGTTATGGTGTGGCTGTCACAAGAATAAAGATGTATGAGGTCCTGTTGTACTAGTTTCTTTATTTGTTCATCTTTGTTCTCCTTTATTATAACATCAACACCTTTACAAATGTATTGCCATCAACCAAACACATCAAACGTACAATGGGTTAACATGAATGGAGATACAAGATACAGTGAACTGTTACTACACTAGGGGAAACAGTAGGGGTTGTCTTGTCGTGTTAACTTGGTCTCCACTAACCTCTCACAAAAGCCATCTGTTCATATTCAGCTGGCCCATAATCTGTCACCGGTCTTGATTTGCTAAATTATAACCGCTGCAGGCTCGTACCACCTGTCCTCCTGCAAAGCCTTGCACACTTTCCACTATGTTCATGGCATGCCCGACCGTTCCTGAAAACCCTTTGACACCGTCGTCTCCACATACGCGTTGATGGTCCCAGCGTCAAAGTCCTGGTTGGCCTCGCCACTTTTCTCATTGACATCAGTGACCTGTGATACCACCCCCGTTGCAACAGTCATCATTACAGTATACTCTGGGGTGTGTAAGGGACATAGTTGAAACACTCAACCTCCTCCTGTTTAATAGCCTGTATCACCTCTTCCACCCGGGGTCTCCGCCTACTCTCAATTCACTCTTCTAGTAGCCAGCAGTCCTCCCCAATCCTTGTTCCCTGTTGTAACCTAATCGCCTCAACCTCCTGTTCGCCGCTCATCCTCTCGGTTGGGGGGCTGCACTGTGTAACTCTCCCTGTTTCAGGACTCGTGTCCCTGTTAATCAGCTCCCTTGTACAGGTGCGGTGTTCAGGAACGGTCTGTCCCCAATGCCTGCTGGTGGCGCAGACCTCACCTCCTTTAGGTTTCGTATAACTCACTCGTCCGTGTAGCGTGGGCACTACGAGTTGCAGTCTTTGACAAAGTAACCCCCGGGTAGGTAGTTCTTAGCCACTCGTGTTTGTAGCCCCTAAGGGACCTGGGTGTACCGGGCCGCTGATCACTCGATTGTGTGTTCCCACGCTCGGTTGGTGCACTCGGTGGGCCACATAGCTCTTTAAATGGGCAGAGGTAGAGGCAGAGGTTCGGTTTCTAACTGTGGCAGACGATGTGCTAGTACAGATAATTGTCAGTCAGCTGCAGAATGTCAACTGCAGAATAAACCTCTCTCGCTGAGATGATCCCGACAGGTTGGCGAGTAGGGCACGTTGGGATGCTTGAGGACGACCGACGCTGGCTGTGAGTAGTTCCAGGAGGATAGGGGCCCTCTTCACTGTTGAGCCTGAGCAACCTGATCGTAAGCATGTTAAGATCGGCGTCACAGCAGAGGGTTTGCGAAAACCAAGGGCACCACCTTAGAATGATGTACAATTCAGATCGTCTTGTGCACTAGCCTGGGGTGGTGTGAGACTCTTGTCAGGACACTCATAACCCTTGCGTGTGGATGAACACAACTTCGGTTATCCTTCATCTTACTCTTCAGTGTTCTTAATTATGAGGGCATATCAACTCCTCCAGTGTTAGCGTGTGCCATGTAGTATCCCCCAGCTCATCTCCTCACCTTCACAGTATCTGGTTCCAGTGTGTGAGGACGTGACAGTTCAAATAGAGGCCTGCCTACTACACAGGGATAAGTGTTTATAGAGGTGCGTATTGTAGTATGGTGTGTCATGATAATGTTCATCTCCACCCTCTTGCGATACCCACCAGGCTCTGGTTGTAAAAGTCGACAGCTCCGACATTCTCGGCAAAGTTACAGTTTGTCATTTGTAGATTTCCTCTTTTCACCACCCTAGTGAGCACAACGTACACTGAAGGCTTTATCGGTGACATGGAGAAATACCTGGTCGGGTGGTAGAGCACTTGCCCGTGCCGGTGCAGCCTTGGCAGTCGTACGTGTTCATCGCCAACAACCCACGGGTGTGTGGTCACTGTCCAGTTCATGTAGGTCCACTTGAAGGAGCCACCTTGTACATGGTCCCCGTCTGATCCCCTTTCACGTAGGGAAGCTCGTTGAACTGGCCCTGTACATTGAGAAATGCCTTGCACTACACCTTCCATGTCTGGATTGGAGGGGAGTTGCTGCTCCTGCTGTATCCTCATTTGTGTGCCCGTCACTTGGCAGATGACCCCAATGTCTTTTTGTTACTCAACCTGTATCCGTTAAGTCCATGTGTTCCCAGATCATTCGCACCTTGCCAACCCACCCACAGCTTGTCCACTTTCAGATACTCCCTTTCATATTGCGGTTCCGGGGCGGTATTTGGGCACTGAAAAGATTTAGGCATTCTCAGCCTCTTCAGTCACGCTCGTCCTTTTAGGCCGGTTTCCAACACACTAAAACTTTTCCCCAATGCGGGCATGTTGGCTCGCCTTGTCCATGTACGCTGCTGTTATCTATCTGCTGTTCGTCCTGGTGGAAGATCCTCACTTCTTTGGCTCGTAGTCTGGGTCCATAATGTCGCCTGACAGCCACTTGGCTCTTGAAAATGCGCCAACTCTTCCGTACCGTGTTAACTGAAGGTACGTCACGCCTCAGCGTAACCGGGTCCTTAATGTCGCCTGTTGACAAGGCGGAGTAGAACAAGAGGGAGACCTTGAATCGCTCCGTTTGCCAAATGCGCAGATTGACCCCACGGGCTGCAATTGTACACTCTGCCGAAGACTATGAACCCTTACCGTCCTAAAAAACCAGGCAGCACAACATCCTCTCGTCTCCACGTTCATCGGCCTACTCTCTACAATCACTTCCTCCCAGAAACGCAGGCTCCTCCATGGGTGCCAGTTCCGCGGGGTTCTTAGACATCCAGTCGCCCCATTTTACTACACACCGGCACAAACTCCGGTCTCAACTTCACAATGTCTCTATCCCTCGTCCCGCTCGAGGGCAACTGCTGTGCATGTATTCAATATCACGTTCCATACACTTTGCAGTAATGCTGCGTAAATTCGTCGACCAGCTTTTTTCCAACATTTCCTTCTTGAACCCCATCCACTTGTGACTGTAGGCGTGTCGGTCCAGATTCCATCAGGGTTCCCCTGCCTTGTTGGTCATACGCTCACACCACGCTGATGTTCATGCTCCTCAACTTCTTCTCCAGCAGTGATTGGCGTACGATTTGCCCAGCCGGCTCTCCCTCCAGCAGAGCCACTTTCATCACGCTCGCCTCGAGACATGTGCAGCTTGACCATTGTCCTCACCCTACTGATCCTGGCATATCTAGACATGGCCAACATTGCTTTCGTTCTCAGGTCCTCCTCATCCCTCCTCTTCCAGACACTGTTTTTTGCTGCCAGCCTCGCACACCACTAGCCCATCTCTGTGTCGCTCGGTCTACCTGCTCATGTCCTATGGTTACTATATCTCTGTGCCTTCTCTCTTATTTCCCTCTACTCTGTCCTTTAAAGCTCTACAAGCAGGTGAATCTTCGACCAAGGTGAATCCCCGGTTTTCAAAGGCCCTGCTAGGAGACTTGGCCTACCCTTAAATGGGACCTGTTGTTCCTGTTACTCCATACAGCAACCGTCCAGCTTTGTCCTACCCTCCAACCCCTAAGTTTCATGACTGTTACTGCTCTAAGCGAGGGGGTCTTGTGCGGACTCTTCTTCTACCTCTCCATTTGCCAACACGCTGCTGATGTGAGGGAGCTTCATCCCTTCCAGTACAGAGCCAAACCCTGTTTCTGACAGAGTGGAACTCTTGAGTCCTCTGAGTCAGCACCCAACCTCATAAGACTAACACACTTGCCCTTACGCACCCTCTAGTCTCTGACGTGCGCGTACAACACCCTCTAGGCCTTTACACCGTGTCTCTGAACGTGTCACATCCGAGCTTCTGTGCTTGCTCGTGTACAGAGATGCCGTGGTCACTCCTCCCTTGCCCTATTTTAAACATTTTGGAGCCGCAGCACTTCGATCAACGGTGCGTGAGCCCCATACTCGAACAGCAGCCACGCAAAGTCCTCGGTGTCTACCCTGTCTGTAATTTGTATTTTTGCCATGCACGTAGGCTCTACAGAAGCCAAAGTGTTTGGCGTACCACTCGGGCTCCAGTTGAATAGCACTGATGTTCATATTCTCCACCATCAACTATTTCCAGTTTATCGCCTACCCTGATCTCAAACCTTCTGTAACACGGTGTACACTTTTAACATGTCCTCCCGCACACGCAAGGTAATGTCTCCCTACCCAGTCTAAGTGAGGGTGTGAGTCTTCTGTCTTGTGCGTTCCTTCGCATATTCCTTGGGTTCTGCATCCTTGCTAGGCTGGCGGCTCTCCTGACAGCTTGATCCTCAAGGCTTCCCGCTCCTCACGGGCTTCCTGAAGAGCGTATCTTGTGTCCTCCAGTTCCTTTGTACACAACTCGAGTTCATATAGCGTGTGCCTGTGTGTATCGCTCAAGCGGGTCAGTGGCAGCTTTGGTCGCTATATTTCCTACCATACCTCACCTACCAATGCCACATTTCTTTCTGCTGCTTGTTCTCCTTGCCATTTGTGGCCCTCACCCAACATCTTTCTCTCACGCTACCTCCATCCTCTTTCGGTGCTCCACATCCAGTACTTCTTGTTGGATTTCACGTTTCAGGTTGGCTATCATCGTTATGTGACACACTCGTTACCCACCTGTACCGGAGGACTCTTCTCGGGTCCTCTTTCTGCACAGAGATGAGCTACTGCGTGTGGAAGGCATATGTTACACAACCCCATCCTTACCTATAGTGTTATATGTACAATAATAGCACCGCTTCATATATGTTTACTCCTAGACCCATACATCACCACTCACCTTATAATTAATACTTGGGAATACTTTATTGGGGTTCTTACACATCACACAGATTAATTTAATAACAAAGACATATATCAACACACAACCTGGTCAGAGATATGTTTGTCAAGAAAACAATATGATTTCTATAACACCCATCACCCCTGTCAGTTGTACACTCCCTTATTCATCCGCTGTCTTCGCGAGTTAGTTGGGGATGCGTGCACCATCTCCAAGGTCCGCTTCATTGCTCTTCTATACGCCAACTTTGTCTTTTGTATATCTCTGCATCACTTTAACCCCATTATCCCTACTCTTATCTATCTTGAAAAGTCCATTCTAGTTTGTTTAACTCTGGAGCACCTCTGAGCTGAACCACCTCATCTTTCAACATGCCCTTACATGGTCTTCTTTGGGTCCACCAACACAAACAATGTGGCACGTTAACACGTAGTTCGAACATTGAGTACATTACGCCCCGTGAACCGTGGCGTGGTACTGTGAAGATATCCTATAGTACTTTCTCCATTTATCTTCTCCTATTCGTTGAGTAGGCGTGGGTACCACGGTGAGGTGAATCACCTGTCTTCGGCATGAGATAACATGGAAGTTGTTAGGCATCCCGGTCGACTCCATCCCCGAATATCATCATTTTATTCCTTTTCCAGAGCTTCCTCGATTTATCAATGTCTCTATACACTTATCTTGTCTGTTCACATCTTCGTACCCGGAGAGGGGGTGACGTATCTGGTGTTAGGGGAACTCCCGGCGAGTGACCGCACCTTCCATGTTCAGTTCCACCAGTCGTTTGTCTGTGAGTCCTGAGATATCCTCCTGAGGTGGAGTGTAATTGTTGTGTTCGTGGAAGATGAGACATGTATGGTGGGTTACAATGGCATTCATGACAGGTTCCTCCCACCAACCACAATTACTCCAATACCTCCAATGTGTTCCCAACCCAAGTACCAGTGTACAAGCGCGTATTCAGTTATTCTTGTGCTATGTTCACACTGGGGGTTCCTTGTTACTGACTATATTGACAGCATCCCATTCATCCAGCCATAGGTCATCGGCGGGGTTGTATCACAGTCGTCTGAGCGTCTGAACTAACATTGATCTGATATGTAGGCCGAGATCGGATATCACAGTCTCTTCTCTTCTGAGTTTGTATTTAACTACATCATCATACCCCATAGGTACCATTGGGTAGGATGTCACAGCATTGGAGTGGACGAAAGGGTTGGTGAGTTTGTGTGTGTGTTGTGGCGTGTCAGGCTCCAGCGTTATATAAGGCTCAACAGCTCCTGCAGGCAGCATTCTGCACTGTGCTCCGCTCTGTGAAATAGCATCAACAGGACTCCAAGCCTATCAACTTGTCTATAACACCACCCCTATACATGTACTTTCCTATCACATTGAGTATGCTGTGCATGCAGCATAACCTTGAGTGTTGTGAGATTGTGTGTTGAAGAGGGCGACGGGTCGTATCGGATGATAACATCAGCCCGTCACCATTGTAGGTACAATGGAAACTGTCAGGCTGCCCGGGTACTTGACATCCCACTCCAGTCTTTCTCTAAAGACAATAAAGCCGTCAATAGTAAATATCACGATAACACCAGAGCCGGAATAGGGGTATGTGTATCCCCTTGGCCTGTCAGAGATGTTGGTCAGCATTATGGAAGAAGATTGTTGACACATTCAGAGGGCTACAGGACTGGGCTGAAGTGCTATAGCTCCACACACCCCCAGGGATGGACTGTCTTTCTCTGTGATAGGCAGTTATATAGGCAGGTTTGATGTCCTCTTTTGTGAATGTCAATTTAGAATATACATGTTGAATACACACATATACACCACTTTTGACCATGTGTAGTGAGTGGAGATTTGGTATATCTATCCCTATGTAGTGTACTGTTGAGTATTGCATTGACATGTAAAGAATGAATTGAAATAAATAAACTGCTCACAGTCACACCTCTGTGTAGACATCATTTTATTTTCACATATTGTCACATTACAAGGACCCCGATCACACATACTCATATGCCTGAGAGCTGCGCCTCAGTCAGCCATTATCAGGTCAGTCATTGTAGTTGTTTCTGAATCTCAACATGTTAGCTCTGTGCCCAGGGTATCCGCCTCGACGTGAACGTTCTCTATGAGGGTGAGGTCGGTGAGGGTGAGCTCTATGGCTACTGTGTCTGCCAGTGACCATGTTGGTACCAGTACACTCAGAGTGCTTGTTACCCATCCTGTGCACCGGTCTCAATCTGAATCCTCTCTCTACTGCCTCCAGTTGTTGGCTCTCCACGGACCCCCATTCGGTCCCTTGCGGAGACACGTCGCTCACAGTTGGTGACAGTGGAACCCCATGTCTGTGTCACGGGGTGAAGAGTTGAAGAATATTCTCCTGACGCCCAGTCGATCCTTGACCGATAGTCTCTTCATGGTCGACGCTAGACCGCTGGGATCTGTGCCTGTACTTTCATGGCGTAGGTGTAACAGGTCTGTCCGATCTACCAACAGTTTCTGCATCAGCGCTTGTTCGAGAGTATCGCAGGGTTCCGATGGTGCTTAGCGAAAAACTTCTCCGTATTCAGCCATAACCTGTTTGTTTGGGATGGCTAGGAACCTATCGAATGTGACATCCTTGAGTTTGTCACTCAGGTGACATTGATTCCATCTCTTGAGGTATACGTGTACAGCCATGACTTGCAACTGTGGGTAGTCTACATGAACCTAGGTCGAGATGTATAAAATGGTAGTAACAGCATCTATGGGACCTCTAGACTTTGTCCACCTTCCACTTTGTCTCTCACCATGCGGTAAGGTCTGGATGTATTACACAGGGTTGGAGGACCGATACAACGATATAACAGGATCACATACAGTATTTACACAGTTGCATGTCCAGCTCTCTGAGAGGCCAGAGCAGACACACAGAATGGAACTGACTCAGAAGTTCAAAATGGCCAACTACCTAATGAGACATAAAGATGTCTATGATAAAGTAGTGGCAGCTATACAAGACCACAAAGGTCTTGGCCTAGATGGTAAACTGACAGACAGCATTGCCATGATGAAAAGGAAGCTGAGGCCTGATATGAAACACCCCGAGACGCTGATCCATATGATGAGGGGCCTACCTGAACAATAATGTAGCCTGGGATGTTCTGGTCCACATACTCAAAAGGCACAACCCTGACTTCAAAGTGTCGGATCTCGAGGCTCACGGCCTTGAGAAACTTGTGAAGTATGATATGCGTTGGAACCCGAGATAAAGACATTATTTGAAGACACAATGTGGAACCTCAGTGATGCTACTGTGAAACGAGTGAAACTGTTGCTGACATGGGAAATCATCAAGGGGTATGAGCGTATTCCCTACGGACGTAGTGAGAGGCTAGACGCTTTGTGACCTAGCAGACATGATTGTATCCCATCACCATAAACGCACATTGAGTTGTGATGAGTCTGATCTTCACCTATCTCGAGGAAATTGACCTGGTTGTGGAACTAACCTCAGCTGCGGACAGATCAACACCACAGTGATCCCGGTGACTACACTGATTTTAATGGAGCTGCAACGACACCCCGCACACTGTTTAAACCATGGACAACACTGAAGGCTATTTGCTTGCAATGCGGTTCCAATGTACTGTCACGATGTATGTGCTACCTTTGTATATTAAAATGAAATAATTCTTTATATACTAATAGTGTGTGGCGAGTGGTCATTGTCAAAGCGGACATAAAAGAAACAACTGTCAGTGCAGGTGTGGGTTGGCTAAACTACTAACAATCGGTGATTTAAAAAAGAAATATATATTATATGTCTAGGGCATGATATTTGGATTCAAGTAAGCTACACAAAGCAGTGGGCTCTCAGCTCTTCACAATAGTTGACACAATGGTTGACTACTACGATACTACAGTACTACGCCTTGGTGGAGTAACAACAAAGACGGGTGGCAAAATCAGCTTGATCGGGGCTCCATTATTAATTGTTTTTGGGCTGGTGTTGATCACCTACTGGACCCGTAGCATACGGTCCCGTATTTATAAACCATGTTCGAGCCCACTTCACCTTTGTACCACCCTGTGTACGTCCCACGACTTGTTCGTTGGCGATACGAGGTATGATGTGACAAACATGCAGGAGGACGTACATGTCATCTGCGCTACAGATTTGTCTGTGATCGGAGCTGTGGAAAGGGGTAAGGAAATCTTACGTTCGTACATATAAAAGCAGCAACTGTGACCAGTGGTGCGGTTACGGTTGTCTCACTCCCACTCTGTGTGTCACTCTACAGAACCGAAACGATCGTAGTGACACCGGGACCCGTGGTTAGGAAGACAGCCTTCGGCCTAGCCCTTCCACACCCTGGGACTTTCTTCTTCTTCTTCTTCTTCTTCTTCTTCTTCTTCTCACCAAGACAACTGTCGGATGTACACACAATACACTATATACAACATATATCTGTAATCATCATGTCTTGCTGTGTCTATATGTGTGAGACAAAATAAATGATGGAATCCTCACTACACATAATGTCTGTGGATGTTTATTAGCCGATGATGCATTGAGTAACCAAGCAAACATTATACAAGTATGCAATTGGCAAAGGTGCTGATATTTCAGCAGAGGTTGGGTACATCCAAGATCATGGCTCTTGTATCCAAACAGGGGTACCTCTACTAGACCATTCATCCAGACATGGGGTGTATATATATATGAAGGATTAACGCTTTACCACATATACATTCACAGTCACCCATATGAAGGAGTAACCCCTTTACCACATATACATTCACGGTCACAAACAACATCAGCCTGTATAATGGAGTATCGTAATACATTGGAGCGGTTCAAGGATGACATAGCAGAGAGGCATGTAGTGATCAGAGGTACCGTTGAACAAGTCCTCATGCGATTCCCGGATGGTGGGGATACACTCAGGTCATATGACAGTAAGACCAATAGGGTCACGACGATGTACAAGTTAATCGACCACTGCCTCAAGACCGAGGAACGGGCATTTGGATTCCTTGAGGTTATACGTGAGAGAGATCCCTACCTATATGATGACCTGTTTATGTACGGACCAAGGGGAAAAGTCGGTGAGTGCAAACAACTGTACTGTGAAGTCAAGGCCTGGATATGTTGATCATGACTCGCTCTTAACTTAAGGTACTCTATGTGTCTGTGTGTCTGTTTCAGTCAGGACGGATCCTCCCGAATATAACCTCACAACCCAGGTGCACGCGCACTTCGTGGTAGAGTCAACGATTTACTGTCTATGCCTGCGATGTGTTCCTACATCCAGAGGATCACTCATATAATGCCCGCAGAAGTACTGATTGATCATGGTCAACTGCTTCCTGAAGAAGAATCAGAGTTCCGTGTAAACCGAAGAGATCGAATGGCATTGATTAATACACTGGAACAACTGTTCAGGGCAATACACCCTTCACTACGGTCCCTGGAGGCCAATAGGAGTTTCATCTCCTTGGTAGTGTTTTCGTTTAACATGCATGTGTTTGATATGCCAACAATGTCTATGGAAGATGTCTTTGTGTTATGTAGTGCCTGACTAGTAGAGCTGAGTCCTTTACCAAACCAACCAACATCTGTGTACTACAAACGAAATAAACACCTGTGAGTGGAAAGAGTGAAACACCTGTGTCTCCTTGTTCATTTCAAGGCCAGAGGGTTACATAAGCATGGGTATGTGTGCACCTACTACACCATTCAGACCATTCAGAGAAGATGTTATTGCATGTGCACGTATACCTTAGCGTAGTATAGTATATCCTATACATATTGTCATATGTATGTTATCGTATGTTGTCCTCATTACTGTCCACATTAGGGCACATGTGGTGCACATTGACAAGGGCCCGTGATGTTCCAGACCTTATCAAATGACAAGCTTTATAAGTAAGAGACTAGAGTAAGAGACTAGATGTATTTCAGTCAGATAGGTATGATAGACTTTATTGTATACAGCATAACACACTTTGTACAGACAGACCACAAACACTCACATCCTCCGCTGTCCATATAGAACAGCATGTAAAACATCATCATCACGGCCTCAAGGTTCCATTTCATTAGAGGCGTCACAGTCAAAGCGGACTATGCCACCGCCGTCGTGTACAGAGAACCCATACTTGGGTCCGGGTCTAGCCCTCTCCAGGTTCCACACTTCCCAGACATATTTCATGGTCTTAGCCATTAATCCGCAATTCAACTCTGTCCAGTACCTAGACCGGTCTTTGTTGGGATCTTTGTGAAATGAGCCAGCTTCATACCCATAGTGTGATAGTCACACTCCCGAGGAGATCCTGCTCTCCACAGTAGCATCTTCACCTCTTTGCACCAAGACGAAAATGACTGGTAGTTGGTCACCACTCCGGTCAGCAATCTCTTCATCCCTAGTCCAATAGGAATGATGTTATAATCGGTCCCACATAGAATCATGAAAACCAGCTTTTCCGTTCGGTATGTCTCTGCCTCGGAGTACATCTCCTTTCACGCGCATGTAAAAGTGGGGGCCCTGATCGGTCAACCTCAAGAAACGTCCGTAACTGCCCCTCGGTATCATCCCGCTCATGTACGCTTTACTCAACCGCTTGAGGCAATTCATTACATGTGTCTGTTCTTTCATCAGGACCACCTTATATTCTGCGTCTTTGTCTAGGTAGAGGTCGGGGACTTGGTGTCCTCGACACAGGAGATGGTCCTCTTCTTGCCGGTAGACGGGGGTTATCCGATTCGGATCTCGGAGAGCGGACCCTCGTCAGATGTGGGGCACAGGGTTTCAAGATATAACAGGCTGTTTCGCACAGAGACGGCCATTGTTTACAGCCAGGGCCAAACTGCAATCTGTTCCGGGCGGTTGACTCAAAGAACCTATACAGAAAGGTGCAGTAGAGAGATCCCTGATCCCGCCTAGGTAAAGGTACCTAGCTAGTTTCTCTTTAAAGTTGACATTGCCGTGATCATCCAGAATGACCTCGGTCGTGTTGTTTTCGAGGCCCCGGGAGCAGGTATTCTTCCTCGGCTGAGATGTCGGAAAGCACTCGAACCTATCCTCGCTCGAAGCCAGCTCCCCAAACGCCATGTTTCTTTGGGTGCTGTGTTCGGGAATGCCAAACAGCAGCTCTCCAAAGGTTGACATGTGCATGTCTCGATCCTCGTGGTAGCTCTTGTTGTCTAGCCTCATGGTAATGCCCTCGCGCCGCAAGCCGTCAGCACGGCCACCACATCTGAATCTCCGTGCACACGGTCACACTACCCTTCAGAATGTTTGCCAACTCCACGAGCAGCGTGTCGGCCTCTGTGGTGGTACACCGTAGACACGCGTCCCCGCAATACAGACACTTGTATAGTCTCGGGGTCCGAAGGTTTCCGCCACAAAGACGCCCTCGAGTCCTCGGGTCTGTCTATCGAGCCGCCTGCGGATCCACGGCGGAGAGCTGACACTCTGCGGGATTCAGACCTTCGAAACGGTCGAGCATGTTTGCAAATACCATGTCGTCCTGGCACTCCCGGTACTCCAGGTACTTCTGGTGGAAAGACACCAGGTTATCGACCGAGGTTCCCTTTGGGAGCTCGGCCTCGGAGGAGTCTCCTTGGCACCGGTCACTAGAAACAAGTCGTTTTTTCATACCCATGTCGGCCAACAGCTTCATCATGGTGTATTCTATGGCGCACAGATTACGCTTACAGAACTCTATGTGAGGTACAGGGGTTCGGTTGAGTCTGAGCTCCTCACGGATGGTTTCTGGGCCCCGGAGCCGCCCCTTACGAGCACTACACAGGCTGGCTGCAGTCTCAGAGATGTAGCAAAGTGCCAGAGTTCTGGCCATGTTCACTATGGACGCCTGAGAATCACCCTCGATGTAGTCACTTTCCTTCACTTTGTGGATTACCATGAGATGGTCTATCAGAGTCCAATCCTGTCGCTTGCAGGGTCTGTCGATCAATTGAACGGTGCCAGGTGAGGGTTTGCGAGCATTGCGTGGATAGCCTTGTGTTTCAACCCCCATTTCGGTTCAAAGCGTTATCCGATCGAGTCAACAGCCAAATGGAGTAGGTCTGTAGTCTGTGCACACAGGGACAGTCTAACCTGGCCCACATTTAAGCCCAGTGCACACCTTGGTTGGATGTGGTTATGCACCCTTTGACAAATGCTCTAGGCTAGGGGCCGGGGTTGGTCAAATGAGCCCTAGTTGGACGTTAGTCCTGGTTCGGTAAGTGTTTTCCCTTGGTGCTTGGTTGCTGCTGTGGTGTTGTGGCGTAGGGAGAGTCCTGCTAAAGGACTATACAAAGAGAACATGTAAAATGTACACCGCATGTACGTTTTTATTCCTCTAGCCGTGATCTTCCTTGTCGTGATCCTGGTCGATGTCAACACGAGAGACATCATCCGAAACCCAGGTCAATGGCCCATCTACAGTCTTCCTGTTTTTAATTTTTCCTGGTTGAACATTATGTTCCTATAACACAGGTCTTTAGGGTCTACCCAGGATACCCGTCTACTTGCCGAGGAGGCCAGCTGAGTTTCGACTCTCATGTTCACACACATAGGGGCTAGACAATTAAGCACCTGGGTGCAGAAACAGTTGAGCCACGGGAACTTGCTGCGTATACTTTTAGATATCGTGGGCCTTAAACAACTCCGTATGGTAACCTGGTTGGTCCCCGGTCTGATTATCACAAGGTATGCGGCTGACCGCTCTGCCATGCTCGGGTACGTGAGCGAGAACATCACCCAGGTCAGCCACAGCTGAGTGTTGTATCGCCACAGGGTAGTCTGGTCGATAATGTCGTTGTTCCTGGTCTTGAGCTCCAGCAGCGCTATGTTGTCATTTACTGTGTCGTGGGCAACAAGGTCCACCTCGGTGTAGGAGCCCCATGTGTCACGGATGGCCTTGCAGCCTCGCGCACAGCCGTTGTGGTACGTGTAGGATCCGGGTTCACCGAACATATCGGGCGTGGCAAACCGGCAACCTTGAGGCCTGCGCAATGGGAGTCAGGCACAGGGCCTCGAGCTGTGTGAGAATGAGGCGAGACACGGGCCCCACGTCACTTATCTTCTTCTTTCCGTTGAACACGCCCTGCACTGTGCGTCTACCGCAACGCCTATACCGGTGGACATACGGCTCCTGTCCCACAGGCGTCTGCAGGCATCTGGGGTCAGGGCTTTAGACCTCACCAGTTGCAGCAGGTCTTCCGTGAACTTGGTGCCCTTGGACTCGGGAGCATTCAGGTTTCTTACATACTCAGGCACCCACTGGAGCGAGCTCTCCGGGGTTGGCTGTTCAGGTCCTTACAACCCTGGTGAACAGATCCATGCTTATCATGTTGTGACCGGATGGCCGCTTCCTGCAGTACACCATGGAGTGTATGGTTTTGGTGATACCCTGAACCTTGTACCAACGGTGGTCGCTGTAGACTTCGCACATCGTTCACCTCCTGAGCCTAAGAACTCGATCACGGGGTCTTGGAGCTTCATTGTATTAAATGTTCAAGGATTGCTAGGCTGATACTATAACCGGATCCCATTGATAAACAAAACCACAGAAAAGAGGACCGCTCGGGTACTCCCAATCTTGCAACGTGAGTAAAATAAGGAAGGACAAAGAGAACCCGGGTAACCTAGGAACCCAGGGAGGAGGCCAGCGATTCCCAAAACAGATATGAATCGCAAGAAACCAAGCCTTGGAGGCTTTGAGACATTGATATCCAAGAGCAAAGATCTGTTTAACAGCAGAATGTCAGCGATACTAACGGCCCCATGCTGAGCAAGGTCCGTTTCAGGGCAAGCTGGGAGGTGCCATTGCAGTCATCACCTCTCTCATCGTGGGATTTCTCACCATTCCCAACAACGTTCTCTACTTCATTGACAACAGGCACGTTACCAGGACCACGGGCCGGCTGGACTCAGCCGCAACGCAGTCGCCTCCTTCAGAAGGCAGACCCGAATACCAGCACGCTTACATCCACGCAGGGATAGCCTCATCACGCTCGGTTGCCTGGCCATGGTGGTGAGCATAGTGCTCAGCTACTTCGCAGCCAAGAGCAAAGGGAAACTGGACGACTCCGGGGGCTCCTCCGGGGTCCGGAGTCTACCAATAGCACCAGGACCGTGCTGACGTGCCTGATCATGATGAACATTGAGCTGTTCATGGCTGTGATCGCAGGCTGCATGGAGTTGCTGTACCGACCTTCTGATCAGCAACCAGCAGAGGTTGCATAACATGGAGTGCGCTATCGCCGTGTTCAATATCATAATCACCTCATACGTGGTGACCATGGTGCTGACATCTACCATCCTAAAGGGGAAGCACGAAGGATCCCGGTTGATTGTCAGAGAGACATCCCGGATGTGGTGACCATACCCTCCTCAGCTCGAGACTACATGAGCAGCAGAAACGCCAACCCTTACACTTCGCAGTCCAGCTTCATTAAGGACCTCCATCCATCGTCTCTGTAATTTCCACCTCTGTCTGAGCTGAGAACCGAGGGGATGGTAGCGCTAGACCTTACCCAGACCGTTTGGTATGGCTATAGTAGTGATATTTTCATGGAACCCAGAGTATGTTGAGTGTTGTGCACGGTGTTGTACGTTGTGTTTACAGCCCCAGTCCCCGGTGTAAAGATCTGCATCGCCCGAAACACAAAGCTGTCTACAAGACCCGGAGCTTCAGAAGGAATGCAAAACAATCTTGACACTGTCACTCATGGATAGACCCTAGGTCTCCTTACAATGTAAAATCAGTTGTGTAGCTTAACACATGTTGTCCCTATTGTGCCTTTGTTACTTGGTTGTTGGCGATGAACATTACGTGTCCCACTAGTGGACTACCCTCCCGTGTGCATTTCAACCTGAAATATATATGTGATTTTTGTGGTGTAAATGTGAGTAAATGACAGTGAATAAATGACAAGGAACAAATCGTCTTAGCCTCTGGTGTATCCTTTATTGACACAGGTTCATCACTTCAACATAACAATACTATGCATAGGAACATTGACAACATTCACAGGTGTAGGTAGGGATGATATGAAAGCCGTACATGAGCTGGGTACATATTACCGACTCACGCCACTTCTTTATTCCAACCGGACAAGCGTGGCAGATAGGATAGTGGTAGACTGTGTAAAGACCTTCACTATAGGGCTATGCATGCAGTGTGTACGGACATATATATTTACATGCGAATGGCACACATTAATACATCTCACACCACACTACATTACCCATACACACACACACACACACACACACACACACACACACACACACACACACACACACACACACACACACACACACACACACACACACACACACACACACACACACACACACACACACACACACGGATCCCATAGACGCTACAGTATAATAATCATAGAACCGAGTCATTAGGTTTCGAACAGCATACATGATGTCTCACGAGGCCAATATCGATACACACAGACCTAAACCCAGACCGATTACCAAGAAACGGTGCTTGGGGCACAACGATCACAACCTCTCTACCGAGACAGCCCAATCCTCCATGACATCCCAATGCAATGCCCTGTGTGACGTGCAAAATGAGTGCTCAAATCACGAAAGTCCTCCACGACGCAGACGCCGGCGGACGTTACCAGGTACCGGAGCGAGGATGAAGTGGAGACAACCGGAGTGAGAAGAACAACAAGAAGCAACAAGACCAACACCGCAGTGTACATTTCAGCAAGCCCATAGCCCAGGTACCGGGCGAGGATGAAGTGGAGACAACCGTGAATGAGAAGAACAACAAGAAGCAACAAGACCAACACCGCAGTGTACATTTCAGCAAGCCCATAGCCCAGGTACAGTTCGTGTCCATGTCGGAAGACTCCAGGGAGGCACGCTCATCATATTGGTGGCGGGTTGCAGTCAATACCAAACTGCTCCAAAGGAGGATACGTGAGTTAGAGCCGCCAATATCTAGATGTCTAGACGAAAATCACCGGGACCGCATGAGGAACTATATACGGGTTAGGCTCGAGAGCGATTGTCACTGAGCGCTCCTCTGGGGAAACCTTATCTGGGCACAGTAAACTCTGCCCAGTTGATCACTGTGACAACAACTCGCTCTGCGCTCTCATCAAACCCACCTCTGATAACCCAAGCAGGCCTTCCTATACACTCCTACATCGCCACCAGTAATCTACACCAGGATCACCCACCGAATCGACTAACGCAATGGCCTCGTGGTACAACTGTCTCCTGTTGAAGAACAGGACCCTGACAGATCACGAGAAGGAAACCCTGGACCGTGTCAATGTGAAATCCCTCAGCCGTGATGGAATCAATGCAATGATAGGACCCAAGGACAGTCCCTTCACAAGACCCATGTACCTAGAGTTGACACACTACCACCATCTCGACTCTCTGTTAGCCATGCTTGCGAAGCCACGCCGACCCGCCAGTGAAAAGCTTGTCTGACTACCCCGTGAGACACGTGCAATTTGCAGCACCGCAACAACTCCTAGTCCAACCTTCACAAGACTCAAAGTAAATAAGATGACAGGGCAACAGTCATCGTTGGAAACAACCAACACCACAAGATTTCCTGGACCCTGGATCTAGCACCAGCTGAGGCCGATCACTAATACCAACCCCCAGTTCCATACCCTCCTCAGCTCGAGACCACATGAGCAGCAGAACCGTAACCCTTCACTCGTAGTCCAGCTTCATGTAAGGACCTCCATCCATCGTCTCTGTAATCTCCACCTCTGTCTGAGCTGAGAACCGAGGGGATTGGTAGCGCTAGACCTTACCCAGACCGGCTTGGCATGGCTATAGTAGTGATATTTTCATAGAACCCAGAGTATGTTGAGCGTTGTGCACGGTGTTGTGCGTTGTGTTTACAGCCCCAGTCCCCGGTGTCAAGATCTGCATCGCCCAAACACAAAGCTGTCTACAAGACCCGGAGCTTCAGAAGGAATGCATAACAATCTTGACACTGTCCCTCATGGATAGACCCTAGGTCTCCTTACAATGTAAAATCAGTTGTGTAGCTTAACAAATGTTGTCCCTATTGTGCCTTTGTTACTTGGTTGTTGGCGATGAACATTACGTGTCCCACTAGTGGACTACCCTCCCGTGTGCATTTCAACCTGAAATATATATGTGATTTTTGTGGTGTAAATGTGAGTAAATGACAGTGAATAAATGACAAGGAACAAATCGTCTTAGCCTCTGGTGTATCCTTTATTGACACAGGTTCATCACTTCAACATAACAATACTATGCATAGGAACATAGACAACATTCACAGGTGTAGGTAGGGATGATATGAAAGCGTACATGAGCTGGGTACATATTACCGACTCACGCCACTTCTTTATTCCAACTGATTGCGTGGGCAGATAGAATAGTGGTAGACTGTGTAAAGACCTTCACTATAGGGCTATGCGTGCAGTGTGTACGGACATATATATTTACATGCGAAGGCACACATTAATACATCTCACACCACACTACATTACCCATATACACACACACACACACACACGGATCCCATAGACGCTACAGTATAATAATCATAGAACCGAGTCATTAGGTTTCGAACAGCATACATGATGTCTCACGAGGCGAATATCGATACACACAGACCTAAACCCAGACCGATTACCAAGAAACGGTACTTGGGGCACAACGATCACAACCTCTCTACTGAGACAGCCCAATCCTCCATGACATCCCAATGCAATGCCCTGTGTGACGTGCTAAACGAAAGTGCTCAAATCACGAAACTCGTCCCACGACGCAGACGCAGACGCAGAGGCGGAAGCAGACGAGAACGCAGAGGCGGAAGCAGACGCAGACGCAGACGTTACCCGGTACCGGGCGAGGATCACGTGGAGACAACCGTGAATGAGAAGAACAACAAGAAGCAACAAGACCAACACCGCAGTGTACAGTTCAGCAAGCCCATAGCCCAGGTACCGGGCGAGGATGAAGTGGAGACAACCGTGAATGAGAAGAACAACAAGAAGCAACAAGACCAACACCGCAGTGTACATTTCAGCAAGCCCATAGCCCAGGTACCGGGCGAGGATGAAGTGGAGACAACCGTGAATGAGAAGAACAACAAGAAGCAACAAGACCAACACCGCAGTGTACATTTCAGCAAGCCCATAGCCCTGGTACCGGGCGCAGGATGAAGTGGAGACAACCGTGAATGAGAAGAACAACAAGAAGCAACAAGACCAACATCGCAGGGTACAGTTCAGCAACCCCATAGCCCAGGTACAGTTCGTGTCCATGTCGGAAGACTCAGGGAGGCACGCTCATCATATTGGACGCGGGTTGCAGTTCATGCCAAACAGTTCCAAATGAGGTTACTTCAGGTAGAGCCGTCAATATGTAGATGTCTAGACGAAAATCACCGGGACCGCATGAGGAACTATATACGGGTTAGGCTCGAGAGCGATTGTCACTGAGCGCTCCTCTTGGGAAACCTTATCTGGGCACAGCAAACCCTGGTCCAGTCGATCACTGTGACATCAACTCGCTCTGCGCTCTCATCAAACCCACCTCGGATAACCCAAGCAGGCCTCCTATACACTCCTACATCGCCACCAGTAATCTACACCAGGATCACCCACCGAATCGACTACCGCAATGGTCTCGTGGTACAACTGTCTCCTGTTGAAGAACAGGACCCTGACAGATCACGAGAAGGAAACCCTGGACCGTGTCAATGTGGAATCCCTCAGCCATGACGGAGCACCAGCTGAGGCCGATCACTAATACCAACCCCAGTTCCCCGCACAGCATGTTGTATGTCAATGACACCGAATAAACGTAAAACAACTAAACATGTCATTGAACACATCTGTGTCTCTCATTTCATTGTTTATGTTTATTTATCCTTTAGATCTGTCTCTCCGTTATTGCTATCATATCCGAACTAGCATATTCATTACACTTGTATCAGATCATTGCAGCCGCTATTGCCTATGCCTGAATAGGTAAGGACACTATAGGAACGCTAGGGGGAGACGATGAGAATGCACACACAAGCACACCTAGGTAAATGTGCTCATGATCATTGCAAGGCTCAGTGAAGCCTAATCTAGGTTCCATTCAACTGTCCAAGGACAGCGTGTTAGAGTGAAGTTATTAGAAAAGCATCGTTGCAGCCGCTATTGCCTATGCCTGAATAGATAATGACACTATAGGAACGCTAGGGGGAGACAATGAGAATGCACACACACACACACAAGCACACCCTAGGTAAATGTGCTCATGATCATTGCAAGGCTCAGTGAAGCCTAATCTAGGTTCCATTCAACTGTCCAAGGACAGCGTGTTAGAAAAGCTATTAGTTATTAGAAAAGCACAGTCCACAAGCCGGTGAAGCCCTCTGGCTGTTATGCGTTGTGTTTGCATGTGTTTTCGTTCACCCTGTATGTTGTATGACCACTAGATGTCGGCATCGACCGCTGTAAAATGATAGGTCTTTGATAACCCCTCCGTTGTCTTGTCCGGGTCAAAAAGACCCAGGCTACGTGTTAGAGTGAGTGGCTGTGTAACCCCTAGCGTTGCCCTGTCTTGTCCGGGGTCAGACAGACCCAGGCTACGTGTCAGTGCCTATGTGTTAGAGGGAGGGCTGTATATCCCGTGCCGCTGTCCTGTCCTGTCCTGTCCTGTCCTGTCCTGTCCTGTCCTGTCCTTTCTTGTCCGAGGTCAAAACGACCCAGCCTACGTGTCAGTGCCTATGTGTTAGAGCGTGTGGCTGTATATCTCCTCCCGCTGTCCTGTCCGGGTCAAACAAAAATAAAAAAATAAAAATAAAAAGACCCAGGCTACGTGTCAGTGCCTATGTGTTAGAGCGAGTGGCTGTATGACCCCTAGCGTTGTCCTCTCGTGTCCTGGCTGGGGTGAAAACGACCCAGGCTACGTGTTAGAGTGTTAGAGCGAGTGTGTGCTGTGCTGTGAACGGGACCCTTGCAAATGAAATTAAATCAACTTTTTATTGGTCACATTGTAGGTACAGACATTACAGTGAAAATTTAACTTGGTAAAAGAATCTGGTGATTTCCTTGTAATATTGTAGGTGTGTGTGTGTGTGTCACTAGTCGAGGACAATGCTGGAAACCCAAGATAACCATTTCTCGACAGTGAATATATGTCATCTGCTCTTCGGCTTGCTGACAATTGAACATCTCCGCACGTGTTTCATTCTGACAGTCTGTCAACTTGTAGACTTGCGGTACAACATTTTGGGTTTTCGTGAAATCACAAGGTATGCCTAGGCTCGCAGGGGATCCCCATCATGGCGTGTTGTTTGGGGCCAACAGAAAAGCCTTGAAATATCCAGGCGACTGTCTTCATCGGAAGTGTCTGTCTCCTCATCTGAGAGATCTGTCATGTGGACACCGCACACACGGATGAGATGTCGCATGGCATTTCCGATATTTTGTCCGATAATATGTCAACAAATGGTCTCGGACGTGGCTGTGACGTAACGTCCATGTCCCACATGTCGTAGTACAAAGCACAAGTACAAGACTCGCTGTCGTCGAACCCGGTCAACGCAAGCACAGGGACACCATCCCACAGCTTGACGGTGTATCTTCTGCACATGGTGGTCCCGGTGTCACCATGATGTGTGACACTGCACCGTGGTAAAACCACAAGAGCAGAGCCTGTCCTACGACCGAACGAGCCACAGCTCATACCTCAACAGACTATATTTGGGTTCGACAAATAGTCTCACCTCCAGTTTGTTGTTGGGCATGACCGAGAGGCTTTTCACCGTGTAGCCGTAGAAGTATGGGTATGTTGTTCACTACTCGATTGAACGCAGAATAGATGTCGTTGAAGTTGATGGTGCTCAGATTCGGTCGAAGTCGACCTCCGAGTATGCCCAGACCGATCACGGTGGCGCACGGTGGTGGTGGTGGTGGTGGTGGTGGTGGTATTCGGTAGTAGTAGTTACGTGACTGGAGTCCGACGTGTGTATGCAAACACTGCAGTGATGCAGTGAGAATCGCCCTTTGCGTTTTCTGTGTTCTGGAAAGTCGACATAGCTTCGATGGATGGATGTTGTTTGTCTGTGAGACACGAACCTGTTATATTGTGGATTCAATGACCACTCCCATAAAAATAATAAATTATATTATATTCATTTATTTATTTATTTTCGGGGGTTAATGTTAGAGCCTAGGTGTTAGCGCGAGTGGCTCGCTGTATATCTCCTCCCGCTGTCCTGTCCTGTCCTGTCCTGTCCTGTCCTGTCCTGTCCTGTCCGGGTCAAAAGGACCCAGGCTACGTGTTAGAGCCTAGGTGTTAGAGCGAGTGGCTGTATATCTCCTCCTGCTGTCCTGACCGGGTCAAAAAGACCCAGGCTACGTGTTAGAGCCTATGTGTTTGAGCTAGTGGCTGTATATCCCCCCGCTGTCCTGACCGGGTCAAAAAGACCCAGGCTACGTGTCAGTGCCTATGTGTTTGAGCCAGTGGCTGTATAACCCTCAGCGTTGTCCTGTCCTGTCCTGTCCGGGTCAAAAGGACCCAGGCTACGTGTTAGAGCCTAGGTGTTAGAGCGAGTGGCTGTATATCCCCCCCGCTGTCCTGACCGGGTCAAAAAGACCCAGGCTACGTGTTACAGAGCCTAGGTGTTAGAGCAACTCGCTCTATGTCTCCACCTGCTGTCCTGACCGGGTCAAAACGACCCAGGCTACATGTCAGAGTGTTAGAGCGAGTTGCTGTATAACCCCAGCGTTGTCCTGTCCTGTCCTGTCCTGTCCTGTCTGGGTCAAAACGACCCAGGCTACACGTTAGAGGCATAAGCTCTGAGCCAGAGGTACTAGGTAAGCCGTAAACAAACACCAAAACCAACACCAACACCAATAACTACTACTACTACTACTACTACTACTACTACTACTACTACTACTACTACTACTACTACTACTACTACTACTACTACCATACTACTACTACTACTACTACTACTACTACTACTACTACTACTACTACTACTACTACTACTACTACTACTACTACTACTACTACTAACTAATATTGCCTCCGTGGCATGTCCGGACACGTGCCGAAGAGAGAGGTCTTGGGGACTTCCCCAGTCTGGGTGCCGAGCTATTATGAGTGCTGTGCGATTCACGGCCAAACAGGTCCTAGAACAGATATTTTCCAATGACTCTGACTGCGACGAGGATGCGGACGAGGAAGCGTCCAAGAAGAAGACGGGGAGGAATACAACCCAGAGGACGAGGAGACCACAGAGGACGACGACGACGACTACACGACGCCGCAGCCGCCGACGTACCGCCGATGACGCAGGACGATGTCCAAGTAGAAGAAGGTCAAGGCGTAGAAGACAACGAGACGATGACGACGACGACGACACGACCAACAAGAAGAAGAAGAACAACAAGGGGAAGAACAAGGGGAAGGTGAAAGTGAGCGAGGAGAGCGAGGAGACCTCCGCCGTCCGCAGCCGCAGCAGCCGCCGCCGCCGCAGCATCAGCCCCAGAACACAACACGACATCCTCGAGTGGAAAGAGAGACATTCGTGTCGAGAAACGGCCAAATCCAATGGTGCTCGGTGCCCTGTGACAACAATCGGGCGGCGGAGGGAGCGGCAGCGGCAAATAGTAACAGGCCGGTTGCTGAGGTGCCGGAGGGACATGAGGCCCGGGCCTACTAGGCAGGCCGTAGGCCAAGCCCGCCGACATCCTCTCCACGCTCAGCTTGTTTTTTCACACCCGAGATAGAAGACATCATCCTGGAGATGACCAATCTGGAGGGCGTTCAAAATCACGGGAGCCGAGGCGACGCGACGACGGCGACGACGACCACCGCCACTACGCCCGACGACCACGAAAACCACGAAAACCACGAAGACCGCGACCGCGCGGCGGCGCGCCGCTGGAAAGCGATGGACTCCACAGACCTGCGAGCCTACGTAGGGCTGCTCATCCTAGCCGGGCGTGTACAGGTCCCGAGGCGAAGCGGCCTCTAGTCTCTGGGACGCCGAGAGCGGAAGGACCATTTTCCAGCGCAACCATGCCGCCAAAAGTCTTTCACGCTTACTCGAGACTCCTTCGCCCGACGACCGCAGACCAGAGCCGAGAGACGCGCAGCAGGCGGCGGTGACAAACTTGCGGCCGTGAGAGAGGTCTGGGACAAGTGGGTCGAGAGGCTGCCGCTCCTCTACAACCCCGGGGCCGACGTGACGGTGGACGAGCAACTGGTCCCTTTCAGAGGTGTGCCGGGCCAACAACACCGTACAAGAGCACAACAACAACACTGAACACAACACTGAACACAACACAACACAACACAACACGCTAAAGCTAATCTCTTGTCTTTCCTCTCCTCTCCTCTCTCTCTCTCTCTCTCTCTCTCTCTCTCTCTCTCTCTCTCTCGCTCGCTCTCTCCTCCAGGCCGATGTCCTTTCCGGCCAGTATATCCCAAGCAAGCCGGCCAATACGGCATCAAGACATGGGTGGCCATGCGACTCCAAATCCAGCTACGCCTGGAAGATGCAGGTCTACACCGGCAAGGCCACATGCGGAGGCCCCGAGAAGAACCAGGGGATGAGGGTCGTAGCCCGATTTGACGCAGGGACTCAGGGTCACAACGTCACCTGCGACAATTTCTTCACCTCATACGAGCTCGCGCGCCAGCTCCTGACCAGGAACGTCACCGTGGTCGGCACAGTCAGAAAGAACAAGCCAGAGCTCCCGCAGGCGCTGCTCGCCTCAAAGGACAGGCTCCTCTTCTCCTCAAGTTCGCCTTCACGTCCACCACCGCTCTAGTGTCCTACCTGGCAAAGAAAAACAAGAACGTCTTACTCCTGAGCACGCTGCACACCGAGGCTCACGTTAGCCGTCGCCAGGACAAGAAGCTGCCATCGTCCTAGACTACAACAGCAACAAGGGAGGTGGGACAACCTAGACAAGGTGATTGGAACCTACAGCTGCAGGGAGGATGACCGCGCGTGGCCCCTGGTCATCTTCCACAACATCCTTGACGTGTCCTCTTACAACGCTTTTGTCATATGGCGAGAGCTCAACCCCACTTGGATGCCTGGCAAGAGAAACAAGAGGAGGGTGTTCTCGAGCAGCTGGGAAAGGCACTAGTGACTCCGTTCATACAAAGAAGGGCCCGTCTCCCCGCACCGAAGCCTCTGCGGCGCTCACAAAGCTGTTCAGAGGGCTACGTATCGTGATCAGCCCCGGCGGATCACGCCCCACACCGGACCACGCAGCACCACCGCCCAAGCACCCAACCCCGCACAACCCAGTAAGAGGAAGAGGTGTAGGTCTGCCCCACAAAGAAGGACTGTAAAACACACGGTGTGCACCAGGTGTAACAAATACATCTGCAAAGGCTGCTCGCACCCATACTGTCCCACATGTTCCAACTGGGCCTTTAGTGAGAGGGGGACAGTTCGACCCGGAGGGCATCGGCGTGTGTACAGAATACCAGGACAACGGGAGGGTTAAGATCTAAAGATGGAGAACATTTTGCAACTTCCAACACTCCAATCTCCCAGTTATTCCATATTATCCACCCCGTTATGCAGACGCCGGAGGGACAGGGACTCTACAACAGGTGTACTATGAGGTGTGCATGACGACTGACTCAAGGAAGAGTGACTGTAAATTTGCCAGACCTTTTAGTCAGAACGTTTTATTAATGGGCCCCAACTCCTCAGAGACTTTGCAGCGCACACAGCCTGAAAAAAACTTTCTGGACTAGCCAGATTCCCCATTGGAGGTTAGTTAATTTGATAAATGATTTTGTGCCCCTCATACTTCATGGTCATCCTACACCTCATCTCGTGTAGCTATTAGTTTTCACTGGCATGTTTGTTTTGTTCACTTATAGCCAACGTGAGGCTGGTGATAGTCTACTCAGTGTATACAGTGGGGAAAAAAAGTATTTAGTCAGCCACCAATTGCTAAAAAGTTCTCCCACTTAAAAAAGATGAGAGAGAGGCCTGTAATTTTCATCATAGGTACCACGTCAACTATGACAGACAAATGAAAGAAATCCAGAAAATCATTGTAGGATTTTTAATGAACTTTATTTGCCAAATCATGGTGGAAAATAAAGAGTATTTGGTCGATAACAAAAGTTTCTCAATACTTTGTTATATCTTTGTTGGCAAATAACACAGGTCAAACATTTTCTGTAAGTCTTCACAAGGTTTTCACACACTGTTAGGTATTTTTTTGACCCATTCCTCCATGCAGATCTCCTCTAGAGCAGTGATGTTTTGGGGCTGTCGCTTGGGCAACACACGGACTTTCAACTCCCTCCAAAAGATTTTCTGGGGTTGAGATCTGGGAGACTTTTGGCCAGGCCAACTCCGAGACCTTGAAATGCTTCTTACGAAGCCACTCCTTCGTTGCCCGGAGCTGTGTGTTTGGGATCATTGTCATGCTGAAGCGCCCAGCCACGTTTCATCTTCCAATGCCCTTGCTGATGGAAGGAGGTTTCACTCAAAAATCTCAGACATGGCCCCATTCATTCTTTCCTTTACGGACTCGGTGTGGTCCTGGTCCCTGCAGAAAAAACAGCCCCAAAGCATGATGTTTTCACTCCCCCCCCATGCTCTTCCACAGTAGGTATGATATTCTTTGGATGCAACTCACATTCTTTGTCCTCCAAACACGACTTGAGTTGAGTTTTTACCAATAAAGTTCTATTTTGGTTTCATCTGACCATATGACATTCTCCCAATCCTCTTCTGGATCATCCAAATGCACTCTAGCAAACTTCAGATGGGCCTGGACATGTACTGACGGAGGGGACACGTCTAGCACCTGCAGGATTTAAGTCCCTGGCGCGTAGTGTGTTACTGATTAGGCTTTGTTACTTTGGTCCCAGCTCTCTGCAGGTCATTCCCTAGGTCCTCCCGTGTGGTTCTGGGATTTTTGCTCACCGTTCTTGTGATCATTTTGAGACCCCACAGGGTGAGATCTTGCATGGAGCCCCAGATCGAGGGAGATTTATCAGTGGTCTTCTATGTCTTCCATTTCCTAATAATTGCTCCCACAGTTGATTTCTTCAAACCAAGCTGCTTACCTAAGATGCAGTCTTCCCAGCCTGGTGCAGGTCTACAATTTTGTTTCTGGGTGTCCTTTGACAGCTCTTTTTGGTCTACTTACCATAGTGGAGTTTGATGTAACTGGTTTGAGGTTGTGAGCAGGTGTATTTTTATACTGATAACGTTCCAACAGGTGCTACATTAATACAGGTAACGAGTGGAGGACTGAGAGCCTCTTAAAGAAGAAGTTAGCAGGTCTGCTTGAGAGCCAAGAAATCTTGCTTGTTTGTAGGTGACCAAATACTTCTGTTTTTCACCATAATTTGCAAATAAATTCATAAAAAATCCTACAATGTGATTTTCTGGAATTTTTTTCTCAATTTTGTCTTGTCATAGTTGACGTGTACCTGTATGATAAAAATTACAGCTCTCATCTTTTTAAGTGGGAGAACTTCCCAATTGGTGTGACTAAATACTTTTTTTCCCCACTGT
>NW_025537294.1:0-37603 GCF_020615455.1 Coregonus clupeaformis | reverse complement strand
TAATAGAGACACAGTACCCATTTTGTAATGGCTGTGGAAAAGAGATCTGTGAGGTTTCAGTCGGGTCATCTTGGGTCAAAATACTGGGTCAGAACAAAGTTAGTCCATTATGGACTAGTGAACTTGTGAAGTGTCGTCGTTGGACAGAATGGATGTTAATAAACCAAGTGACTGACCTGATAATGGCTAACCAGCTCCATACAACCCACACACACAAACACAAGGTCCCTTTCCTCTTCATATCCCAGCATGCTTTGCTCAGGAGGAAGAGGATGAGGTGGGGATTAGTGTGCATGTGTCGCTGTGTTTGTGTGTTTGTGTGTGTGTGTGTCAGTGTCTTTGTGTGTGTGTGTGTGTGTGTGTGTGTGAGGATATAAATCTTCCAAATCCTCTTTCCGTCAAGAGACAGTGGGAGAGAGCGCCTGCTACCCTGTGTGTTGTAACACCAACTCTTATCAGGATAACAACAGAGAAAAGGAATATCAGCAGAAGTCTATTAGCAGGAAGAGGAACACGGAACAGACAAGTAAGATACGTAGGAACTGTGTGTAATGGTACAGCATACAGGTAGAGGTGGGACAGGTAGAGGTGGGACAGGTAGACTCTGGACAGGTAGAGGTGGGACAGGTAGACTCTGTACATTTAGGACGATACAGGAGAGTTAAGCTTTCTATTGAACTGGCCATGGCTTAATGGTCACCTCATACAGGCTCCTATGCTCACTGACAACTGATGCAATGTTCTGACCAAGACTGGCTTCCCCTTTCACATAGCTAGTCGTAGTTTTATACTGATTGAAATAGACTTAATGGTTGTTGGTTTTTCCTCATAAACTTATTTACCACTGTCTGTTCTCTCTGGTCTCCCTCGTGCCTCTGAAATACCACTGTCTGTCCTCTCTGGTCTCCCTCGTGCCTCTGAAATACCACTGTCTGTCCTCTCTGGTCTCCCTCGTGCCTCTGAAATACCACTGTCTGTTCTCTCTGGTCTCCCTCGTGCCTCTGAAATACCACTGTCTGTTCTCTCTGGTCTCCCTCGTGCCTCTGAAATACCACTGTCTGTTCTCTCTGGTCTCCCTCGTGCCTCTGAAATACCACTGTCTGTTCTCTCTGGTCTCCCTCGTGCCTCTGAAATACCACTGTCTGTCCTCTCTGGTCTCCCTCGTGCCTCTGAAATACCACTGTCTGTTCTCTCTGGTCTCCCTCGTGCCTCTGAAATACCACTGTCTGTTCTCTCTGGTCTCCCTCGTGCCTCTGAAATACCACTGTCTGTTCTCTCTGGTCTCCCTCGTGCCTCTGAAATACCACTGTCTGTCCTCTCTGGTCTCCCTCGTGCCTCTGAAATACCACTGTCTGTCCTCTCTGGTCTCCCTCGTGCCTCTGAAATACCACTGTCTGTTCTCTCTGGTCTCCCTCTGAAATACCACTGTCTGTCCTCTCTGGTCTCCCTCGTGCCTCTGAAATACCACTGTCTGTTCTCTCTGGTCTCCCTCGTGCCTCTGAAATACCACTGTCTGTTCTCTCTGGTCTCCCTCGTGCCTCTGAAATTAAATGAGCTCTCGCCGGCTGCCGCATTCCAGGTTTGAGATCTGAGGTATTTACAAGAGCTAACGTAAGGAGGGCTAGCTGACGTTAGTGTTTTTGACGGTGGAGGTTAGTCTTCGACCACATAGTGATAGGAGTCTTCATCATTATCATTATCATCATTAGTCCTGAGTGGCGCAGTGACTCCCGAGTGGCGCAGTGGTCTAAGGCACTGCATCGCAGTGCTAGCTGTGCCACTAGAGATCCTGGTTTGAGTCCAGGCTCTGTCGCAGCCGGCCGCGACTGGGAGACCCACGAGCGGCGCACAATTGGTCCAGCGTCGTCCAATGTAGGGGAGGGTTTGGCCGGCAGGGATGTGGGTTCGTTTCCCACGGGGGGCCAGTATGAAAAAAACTTTAAAAATGTATGTATTGAATGCATTCACTAGCTGTAAGTCGCTCTGGATAAGAACGTCTGCTAAATGACTAAAATGTAAATGTATTACCTTCATCAGACACGTGATGCAGTTGATCCTATTAGGAGGAGGATGACTTGACAGGCAGGAAAACAACATGGCTGTCTCTAACTAAACAACATGATGGACATAGTTTGATAAGGAGATTAAGACTGCGTCCCAAATGGCACAGTATTCCAATAGGGCCCTGGTCAAAAGTAGTGCACTTCGTAGGGAACAGGGTGCCATTTGGGACATGACTTGAAAGTTCTGAGCCTCCAGGCAATCCAGGACGACAGGGGAAGTTTGTTGACAACAATTACTGAGTTACGCTAATACAGTACAATACAGCATGCCAGTTCCTCTTCGGTATGTTATGGATGGTTTGTTTAGAGACTACATCACCAGGAAGGAAAGTAGTTTTATTACTAAGAGATCTGGTCTGGTGATACAGAACAAACTGTCATGAGGAGAAGTTATCATATGATGTTGTTCCTCAGAAACTGACCTGAATGAAAGTTTCACATTCCTATTTCTTATTACATGTAGTCGTGGTCCTCTGTGGCTCAGTTGGTAGTACATGGTGCTTGTAACGCCAGGATAGTGGGTTCAATTCCTGGGACCACCCATACGTAAAAAAGTATATGCACGCATTAATGTAAGTCGCTTTGGATAAAAGCGTCTGCTAAATGGCATATATTAGAGTTATTTAAGATACTCTTCAGAGGGAGGGTTTCAGATGTTTTCCGGAAGATGGGCAGGGACTCTGCTGTCCTGACTTTAGGGGGAAGCTTGTTCCTCCATTGGGGTGCCAGGACAGGGAAGAGCTTGGACTGGGCTGAGTGGAAGCTGCCCTCCCGTAGGGGTGGGAGGGCCAAGATACCAGAGATGGCGGAATGGAGTGCTCAGGTTGGGATGTAGGGTTTGAGCATAGCCTGAAGGTAAGGAGGGGCAGTCTTGAAGATGATGCGAGCTTCAACTGGAAGCCAGTGGAGTGTACGGAGGAGTGGGGTGACATGGGAGAACTTACGAAGGTTGAACACCAGGCAGGCTGCGACATTCTGGATAAGTTGCAGGGGTTTGATGGCGCAAGCGGGGATCCCAGCCAACAGCGAGTTGCAGTAGTCTAGACGGGAGATGACAAGTGCCTGGATTAGGACCTGCGCCGCTTCCTGTGTGAGGAAAGGTCATACTTTACGGATGTTGTACAGCATGAACCTGCAGGAGCGAGTCACTGCTTTGAGCGAGCTTGACATTTAGAGTGGTAGAAAGTGGGTTAAGCAACGGATACAGAAGAAAAGAAGGTAGAGAAGAGGGAGTGAAGGATGATAGGTCCTCCGGAAGTTTTTAGTTTTCCTCCATTTCTGCTCAGTTGCCCGAAGCCCTGTTCTGTTAGCATGCAGTGAGTCACTCAGCCACGGAGCGGGAGGGGAAGGTCGGTCCGGCCGGGAGGAAAGAGGACAGAGTGAATTATAGGATGCGGAAAGGAAGGAGAGTAGGGTTGAAGAGGCAGAATCAGGAGATGGGAGCGAGAAGGATTTAGCAGAAGGAAGAGATGATAGGATAGAAGAGGCGAGAGTAGTGGGAGAGAGAGTGAAGATTGCGGCAGTGCATGGCCATCTGGGTAGGGGCTGAGTGGTTAGGGTTGGAGGAGAGATGGAGAGATAGGGAAACAAAGTAGTGATCAGAGACATGGAGGGGAGTCAAAGTGGGATTAGTAGGAGAACAGCCTCTAGTAAAGATGAGGTCAAGTATATTGCCTGCCTTGTGAGTGGGAGGGGACTGGGAAAGGGTGAGGTCAAAAGAGGAAAGGAGGAGAAAGAAGGAGGTGGAAAGAAATGAATTGAAGTCAGACGTAGAGAGGTTGAAGTCGCCCGGTACGATTAGCAGTGGAAATGAGATTATCAAGGTGTCCAGATCATTGAGGAACTCTCCAAGGGCACCTGGTGGGCGATAGATGACAATAATGTTAAGCTTGAGTGGATAAGTGACTGTGACTGCATGGAATTTTAAATGAGGAGATGGATAGGTGAGAGAGGGAGAAAAGAGAATTTAAAAAAAATCTTAGGAGAAATTAGTAGACCTGTGACACCACCGCGATGACCAACCCGCATTAACATCTGCTAAATATGTGTATGTGACCAATACAATTTGATTTGATTTGATTTGATTTGAGAAAGCCCACCACAAAGGATATCAGGCATAGCCGTTCATAAATATAGTGCTTTTCTACCAACTGAGGTACTCAAAGTGCTTTACATACAAGGGAGAAACTCACCTCATCCACCACCAATGTGTGGCACCCACCTGGGTGATGCATGGCGACCATTTTGTGCCAGAATGCTCACCACACATTAGCTTTCAGGTGGAGAGGTGAGGAGTGATATGCAGGGTATTCACACCCCTTGACTTTTTACAAGTTTTGTTGTGTTACAGCCTGAATTTAAAATGGATTACATTTAGATGTTTTTGTCACTGGCCTACACACAATACCCCACAGTGTCAAAGTAGAATGATGTTTTCTAATGTCTTGAGTCAATAAGTATTCACCCCCTTTGTTATGGCAAGCCTAAATACGTTCAGGAGTAAAAATTTGCTTAACAAGTCACATAACAAGTTGCATGGACTCACTCTGTGTGTAATAATATCATTTCTGAGTGTCGTTTCTGAGTGTTCTGGGTGCCCAGTTGAGGCCCACTTTTTGGAAACAAACCACTCTATTTCCTCCCTTCTCGGCATTTAACACGTCACCGTCCCGAGGAGAGGAGGTGACCTTGACAATTTATTGTTAAAACGAGAGGCCGTCTGGATCTTTAATTTAAAGACCCTTGCTCCCTTCCCAGTCTCAACGTAGAGTTTGATCTGAAGCCATTCTCGTGGTTATTGTGTTTTTGCTATCCCATTGAAAAATAATGTTTGTAGGCCTGTGTAGCTATGATTTTATGTTATCCACTCATGCTTTTTATATGTTCTATTTATATCTGTAAATTAACCAATGATACAAAGCCACTCCCGGACGTGACACAGGGGTTGACACTTCCACTCTTACGATAAGTGCCAGGGGATTTCTAATGACCGCAGAGAGTCGGGACACCAGTTTAATGTCCCATCCCTGGGGCATTGGGATCTCCTTAGACCACAGGGAAGAGCGCCCCCTACTGGTCTTCCAACACCACTTCCAGCAGCATCTGGTCTCCCATCCAGGACCAACCCTGCTTAGCTTCAGAGGCGAGCCAGCAGTAGGAAGCAGGGTGGTGTGCTGCTGCTGCTGCAAGGTGGGAGACTGATATCAGCCACTACAGATCTCTATCAGCCTGTGATATCAGCCACTACAGATCTCTATCAGACTGTGATATCAGCCACTACAGATCTCTATCAGCCTGTGATATCAGCCACTACAGATCTCTATCAGCCTGTGATATCAGCCACTACAGATCTCTATCAGCCTGTGATATCAGCCACTACAGATCTCTATCAGCCTGTGATATCAGCCACTACAGATCTCTATCAGACTGTGATATCAGCCACTACAGATCTCTATCAGACTGTGATATCAGACTGTGACTGCTCTACAACATTCAGAGAGTACGACCCTGCCTTACACAGGAAGCGGCACAGGTCCTAATCCAGGCACTTGTCATCTCCCTTCTGGATTACTGCAACTCGCTGTTGGCTGGGCTCCCTGCCTGTGCCATTAAACCCCTACAACTTATCCAGAATGCCGCAGCCCGTCTGGTGTTCAACCTTCCCAAGTTCTCTCACGTCACCCCCCTCCTCCGCACACTCCACTGGCTTCCAGTTGAAGCTCGCATCTGCTACAAGACCATGGTGCTTGCCTACGGAGCTGTGAGGGGAACGGCACCTCCGTACCTTCAGGCTCTGATCAGTCCCTACACCCAAACGAGGGCATTGCGTTCATCCACCTCTGGCCTGCTGGCTCCCCTACCTCTGCTGAAGCACAGTTCCCGCTCAGCCCAGTCAAAACTGTTCGCTGCTCTGGCACCAATTTGTAAGTCGCTCTGGATAAGAGCGTCTGCTAAATGACGTAAATGTAAATGTGATATCAGCCACTACAGATCTCTATCAGACTGTGATATCAGCCACTACAGATCTCTATCAGACTGTGATATCAGCCACTACAGATCTCTATCAGACTGTGATATCAGCCACTACAGATCTCTATCAGACTGTGATATCAGCCACTACAGATCTCTATCAGACTGTGATATCAGACTGTGATATCAGCCACTACAGATCTCTATCAGACTGTGATATCAGCCACTACAGATCTCTATCAGACTGTGATATCAGACACTACAGATCTCTATCAGACTGTGATATCAGCCACTACAGATCTCTATCAGACTGTGATATCAGCCACTACAGATCTCTATCAGACTGTGATATCAGCCACTACAGATCTCTATCAGACTGTGATATCAGCCACTACAGATCTCTATCAGACTGTGATATCAGCCACTACAGATCTCTATCAGACTGTGATATCAGCCACTACAGATCTCTATCAGACTGTGATATCAGCCACTACAGATCTCTATCAGCCTGTGATATCAGCCACTACAGATCTCTATCAGACTGTGATATCAGCCACTACAGATCTCTATCAGACTGTGATATCAGCCACTACAGATCTCTATCAGACTGTGATATCAGTCAGCCTGTGATATCAGCCACTACAGATCTCTATCAGACTGTGATATCAGCCACTACAGATCTCTATCAGACTGTGATATCAGCCACTACAGATCTCTATCAGACTGTGATATCAGCCACTACAGATCTCTATCAGACTGTGATATCAGCCACTACAGATCTCTATCAGACTGTGATATCAGACTGTGATATCAGCCACTACAGATCTCTATCAGACTGTGATATCAGCCACTACAGATCTCTATCAGACTGTGATATCAGCCACTACAGATCTCTATCAGACTGTGATATCAGTATCAGACTGTGATATCAGCCACTACAGATCTCTATCAGACTGTGATATCAGCCCACTACAGATCTCTATCAGACTGTGATATCAGCCACTACAGATCTCTATCAGACTGTGATATCAGCCACTACAGATCTCTATCAGACTGTGATATCAGCAGCCACTACAGATCTCTATCAGACTGTGATATCAGCCACTACAGATCTCTATCAGACTGTGATATCAGCCACTACAGATCTCTATCAGCCTGTGATATCAGCCACTACAGATCTCTATCAGACTGTGATATCAGCCACTACAGATCTCTATCAGACTGTGATATCAGCCACTACAGATCTCTATCAGACTGTGATATCAGCCACTACAGATCTCTATCAGACTGTGATATCAGACTGTGATATCAGCCACTACAGATCTCTATCAGACTGTGATATCAGCCACTACAGATCTCTATCAGACTGTGATATCAGCCACTACAGATCTCTATCAGACTGTGATATCAGCCACTACAGATCTCTATCAGACTGTGATATCAGCCACTACAGATCTCTATCAGCCTGTGATATCAGCCACTACAGATCTCTATCAGCCTGTGATATCAGCCACTACAGATCTCTATCAGACTGTGATATCAGCCACTACAGATCTCTATCAGCCTGTGATATCAGCCACTACAGATCTCTATCAGCCTGTGATATCAGCCACTACAGATCTCTATCAGACTTATATCAGCCACTACAGATCTCTATCAGCCTGTGATATCAGCCACTACAGATCTCTATCAGACTGTGATATCAGCCACTACAGATCTCTATCAGACTGTGATATCAGCCACTACAGATCTCTATCAGACTGTGATATCTGACTGTGATATCAGCCACTACAGATCTCTATCAGACTGTGATATCAGACTGTGATATCAGCCACTACAGATCTCTATCAGACTGTGATATCAGCCACTACAGATCTCTATCAGACTGTGATATCAGCCACTACAGATCTCTATCAGACTGTGATATCAGCCACTACAGATCTCTATCAGACTGTGATATCAGCCACTACAGATCTCTATCAGACTGTGATATCAGACTGTGATATCAGCCACTACAGATCTCTATCAGACTGTGATATCAGCCACTACAGATCTCTATCAGACTGTGATATCAGCCACTACAGATCTCTATCAGACTGTGATATCAGCCACTACAGATCTCTATCAGACTGTGATATCAGCCACTACAGATCTCTATCAGACTGTGATATCAACCACTACAGATCTATATCAGACTGTGATATCAACCACTACAGATCTCTATCAGACTGTGATATCAGCCACTACAGATCTCTATCAGACTGTGATATCAGCCACTACAGATCTCTATCAGACTGTGATATCAGCCACTACAGATCTCTATCAGACTGTGCTATCAGCCACTACAGATCTCTATCAGACTGTGATATCAGACTGTGATATCAGCCACTACAGATCTCTATCAGACTGTGATATCAGCCACTACAGATCTCTATCAGACTGTGATATCAACCACTACAGATCTCTATCAGACTGTGATATCAGCCACTACAGATCTCTATCAGACTGTGATATCAGACTGTGATATCAGCCACTACAGATCTCTATCAGACTGTGATATCAGCCACTACAGATCTCTATCAGACTGTGATATCAGACACTACAGATCTCTATCAGACTGTGATATCAGACACTACAGATCTCTATCAGACTGTGATATCAGCCACTACAGATCTCTATCAGACTGTGATATCAGCCACTACAGATCTCTATCAGACTGTGATATCAGCCACTACAGATCTCTATCAGACTGTGATATCAGCCACTACAGATCTCTATCAGACTGTGATATCAGCCACTACAGATCTCTATCAGACTGTGATATCAGCCACTACAGATCTCTATCAGACTGTGATATCAGCCACTACAGATCTCTATCAGACTGTGATATCAGCCACTACAGATCTCTATCAGACTGTGATATCAGCCACTACAGATCTCTATCAGACTGTGATATCAGCCACTACAGATCTCTATCAGACTGTGATATCAGCCACTACAGATCTCTATCAGACTGTGATATCAGCCACTACAGATCTCTATCAGACTGTGATATCAGCCACTACAGATCTCTATCAGACTGTGATATCAGACACTACAGATCTCTATCAGCCTTTGATATCAGCCACTACAGATCTCTATCAGACTGTGATATCAGCCACTACAGATCTCTATCAGACTGTGATATCAGCCACTACAGATCTCTATCAGACTGTGATATCAGCCACTACAGATCTCTATCAGACTGTGATATCAGCCACTACAGATCTCTATCAGACTGTGATATCAGCCACTACAGATCTCTATCAGACTGTGATATCAGCCACTACAGATCTCTATCAGACTGTGATATCAGCCACTACAGATCTCTATCAGACTGTGATATCAGCCACTACAGATCTCTATCAGACTGTGATATCAGCCACTACAGATCTCTATCAGACTGTGATATCAGCCACTACAGATCTCTATCAGACTGTGATATCAGCCACTACAGATCTCTATCAGACTGTGATATCAGCCACTACAGATCTCTATCAGACTGTGATATCAGCCACTACAGATCTCTATCAGACTCTCTTAGACTGCGATATCAGCCACTACAGATCTCTATCAGACTGTGATATCAGCCACTACAGATCTCTATCAGACTGTGATATCAGCCACTACAGATCTCTATCAGACTGTGATATCAGCCACTACAGATCTCTATCAGACTGTGATATCAGCCACTACAGATCTCTATCAGACTGTGATATCAACCACTACAGATCTCTATCAGACTGCGATATCAGCCACTACAGATCTCTATCAGACTGTGATATCAGCCACTACAGATCTCTATCAGACTGTGATATCAGCCACTACAGATCTCTATCAGACTGTGATATCAGCCACTACAGATCTCTATCAGACTGTGATATCAGCCACTACAGATCTCTATCAGACTGTGATATCAACCACTACAGATCTCTATCAGCCTGTGATATCAGCCACTACAGATCTCTATCAGACTGTGATATGAGACTGTGATATCAGCCACTACAGATCTCTATCAGACTGTGATATGAGACTGTGATATCAGCCACTACAGATCTCTATCAGACTGTGATATCAACCACTACAGATCTCTATCTGATCTCTATCAGACTGCGATATCAGCCACTACAGATCTCTATCAGACTGTGATATCAGCCACTACAGATCTCTATCAGACTGTGATATCAGCCACTACAGATCTCTATCAGACTGTGATATCAACCACTACAGATCTCTATCAGCCTGTGATATCAGCCACTACAGATCTCTATCAGACTGTGATATGAGACTGTGATATCAGCCACTACAGATATCTATCAGACTGTGATATCAGCCACTACAGATCTCTATCAGCCTGTGATATCAGCCACTACAGATCTCTATCAGACTGTGATATCAGCCACTACAGATCTCTATCAGACTGTGATATCAGCCACTACAGATCTCTATCAGCCTGTGATATCAGCCACTACAGATCTCTATCAGACTGTGATATCAGCCACTACAGATCTCTATCAGACTGTGATATCAGCCACTACAGATCTCTATCAGACTGTGATATCAGCCACTACAGATCTCTATCAGCCTGTGATATCAGCCACTACAGATCTCTATCAGACTGTGATATCAGACTGTGACTGCTCTACAACATTCAGAGAGTACGACCCTGCCTTACACAGGAAGCGGCACAGGTCCTAATCCAGGCACTTGTCATCTCCCGTCTGGATTACTGCAACTCGCTGTTGGCTGGGCTCCCTGCCTGTGCCATTAAACCCCTACAACTTATCCAGAATGCCGCAGCCCGTCTGGTGTTCAACCTTCCCAAGTTCTCTCACGTCACCCCCCTCCTCCGCACACTCCACTGGCTTCCAGTTGAAGCTCGCATCTGCTACAAGACCATGGTGCTTGCCTACGGAGCTGTGAGGGGAACGGCACCTCCGTACCTTCAGGCTCTGATCAGTCCCTACACCCAAACGAGGGCATTGCGTTCATCCACCTCTGGCCTGCTGGCTCCCCTACCTCTGCTGAAGCACAGTTCCCGCTCAGCCCAGTCAAAACTGTTCGCTGCTCTGGCACCAATTTGTAAGTCGCTCTGGATAAGAGCGTCTGCTAAATGACGTAAATGTAAATGTGATATCAGCCACTACAGATCTCTATCAGACTGTGATATCAGCCACTACATATCTTTATCAGACTGTGATATCAGCCACTACAGATCTCTATCAGACTGTGATATCAGCCACTACAGGTCAGAGTAGGGCACTATGTAGGGAATGGGGTGGTATTTGGGGTGCAACCCCAGAATGGTCCAGCGGTTGTGACATTGTGTTCCATACCTAATGATGTCAGATGAAAGCAGCGATGCGGTCGATATGATTGGCTGGCTCTTTTAATTGCAGATGGTTCTGTTTTGCAATGGTAATGTTACAATGTCTCAGCGGACTTCACCTGGGGGAGACACACACACACACACACACGCACGCACACACACAATCCTGGCTTCAAACACACTTTCCACACACAATCCAGGCTCTGTCGCAGCCGGCCGCGACCGGGAGACTCATGGGCGGCGCACAATTGGCCCAGCGTCGTCCAGTGTAGGGGAGGGAATGGCCGGCAGGGATGTAGCTCAGTTGATAGAGCATGGCGTTTGCAATGCCAGGGTTGTGGGTTCGTTTCCCACGGGGGGCCAGTATAAAAAAATATGTATTCACTAACTGTAAATCGCTCTGGATAAGAGCGTCTGCTAAATGACTAAAATGTAAATGTAAATGTACTTCTGGTCAATAATTGAACGGTTAGAATTGTGTCAGCCCAGTGTCCTGCCTAGCCTCCAGCCCTGTCTTTAGCCCAGCCTCCAGCCCTGTCTTTAGCCCAGCCTCCAGCCCTGTCTTTAGCCCAGCTTCCAGCCCTGTCTTTAGCCCAGCCTCCAGCCCTGTCTTTATCCCAGCCTCCAGCCCTGTCTTTAGCCCAGCCTCCAGCCCTGCGTTTAGCCCAGCCTCCAGCCCTGCGTTTAGCCCAGCCTCCAGCCCTGTCTTTAGCCCAGCCTCCAGCCCTGTCTTTAGCCCAGCCTCCAGCCCTGTCGTTAGCCCAGCCTACAGCCCTGCGTTTAGCCCAGCCTCCAGCCCTGCGTTTAGCCCAGCCTCCAGCCCTGTCTTTAGCCCAGCCTCCAGCCCTGTCTTTAGCCCAGCCTCCTGCCCTGCCTTTAGCCCAGCCTCCAGCCCTGCATTTAGCCCAGCCTCCAGCCCTGCGTTTAGCCCAGCCTACAGCCCTGCGTTTAGCCCAGCCTCCAGCCCTGCGTTTAGCCCAGCCTCCAGCCCTGCCTTTAGCCCAGCCTCCAGCCCTGCGTTTAGCCCAGCCTCCAGCCCTGCCTTTAGCCCAGCCTCCAGCCCTGCGTTTAGCCCAGCCTACAGCCCTGCGTTTAGCCCAGCCTCCAGCCCTGCGTTTAGCCCAGCCTCCAGCCCTGCCTTTAGCCCAGCCTCCAGCCCTGCGTTTAGCCCAGCCTCCAGCCCTGCCTTTAGCCCAGCCTCCAGCCCTGCGTTTAGCCCAGCCTACAGCCCTGCGTTTAGCCCAGCCTCCAGCCCTGCGTTTAGCCCAGCCTCCAGCCCTGTCTTTAGCACCAGCCTCCTGCCCTGCCTTTAGCCCAGCCCTGCCTCCAGCCTTCAGCCCATCCTCCAGCCCTGCCTCCTGCCCTGCCTCCAGCCTCCTGCCCTGCCTCTAGCCTTCATCCTCCTGCCCTGTCTCCAGCCCCTCCCGGGGCAAACAGTGATAAGGAGCTGTGTGGCGCTCATTAAGCCTGTTATATGCAGCACGGACGTCCGGGATCCTCGTCTCTCTCTCTCTCTGTGTGTTACGTAGCCTCTCACATCTGAACGGCTAGTTCTGACCTTCACAACCTGTTTTATTTTCATTTCCATAGCAACTTTAGGCCCTTCCCCTCTGTTTATCCAGTCAATATATTGACGTCTAATCTTTCATGGTATCAACCACAGGCAATAATAGTATCCATTACGGCTCTGAGTTGGCAAATAAAGTCTGCTTTGATCTCTGTTCCTACCTGGGAATACAAATAAGTAGCAGTACAGTAGCCTAGCACTGCGTCAGCAGTCTGGTTATTATAGGCCCACCTACAGTAGAAGCAGTCTGGGTATTATAGGCCCACCTGCAGTAGAAGCAGTCTGGTTATTATAGGCCCACCTACAGTAGAAGCAGTCTGGTTATTATAGGCCCACCTGCAGTAGAAGCAGTCTGGTTATTATAGGCCCACCTGCAGTAGAAGCAGTCTGGTTATTATAGGCCCACCTGCAGTAGAAGCAGTCTGGTTATTATAGGCCCACCTACAGTAGAAGCAGTCTGGTTATTATAGGCCCACCTACAGTAGAAGCAGTCTGGTTATTATAGGCCCACCTACAGTAGAAGCAGTCTGGTTATTATAGGCCCACCTACAGTAGAAGCAGTCTGGTTATTATAGGCCCACCCTACAGTAGAAGCAGTCTGGTTATTATAGGCCCATCTACAGTAGAAGCAGTCTGGTTATTATAGGCCCACCTGCAGTAGAAGCAGTCTGGTTATTATAGGCCCACCTGCAGTAGAAGCAGTCTGGTTATTATAGGCCCACCTACAGTAGAAGCAGTCTGGTTATTATAGGCCCACCTACAGTAGAAGCAGTCTGGTTATTATAGGCCCACCTACAGTAGAAGCAGTCTGGTTATTATAGGCCCACCTACAGTAGAAGCAGTCTGGTTATTATAGGCCCACCTGCAGTAGAAGCAGTCTGGTTATTATAGGCCCACCTGCAGTAGAAGCAGTCTGGTTATTATAGGCCCACCTACAGTAGAAGCAGTCTGGTTATTATAGGCCCACCTACAGTAGAATCAGTCTGGTTATTATAGGCCCACCTACAGTAGAAGCAGTCTGGTTATTATAGGCCCACCTACAGTAGAAGCAGTCTGGTTATTATAGGCCCACCTACAGTAGAAGCAGTCTGGTTATTATAGGCCCACCTACAGTAGAAGCAGTCTGGTTATTATAGGCCCACCTACAGTAGAAGCAGTCTGGTTATTATAGGCCCACCTACAGTAGAAGCAGTCTGGTTATTATAGGCCCACCTACAGTAGAAGCAGTCTGGTTATTATAGGCCCACCTACAGTAGAAGCAGTCTGGTTATTATAGGCCCACCTACAGTAGAAGCAGTCTGGGTATTATAGGCCCACCTACAGTAGAAGCAGTCTGGTTATTATAGGCCCACCTACAGTAGAAGCAGTCTGGTTATTATAGGCCCACCTACAGTAGAAGCAGTCTGGTTATTATAGGCCCACCTACAGTAGAAGCAGTCTGGTTATTATAGGCCCACCTACAGTAGAAGCAGTCTGGTTATTATAGGCCCACCTACAGTAGAAGCAGTCTGGTTATTATAGGCCCACCTACAGTAGAAGCAGTCTGGTTATTATAGGCCCACCTACAGTAGAAGCAGTCTGGTTATTATAGGCCCACCTACAGTAGAAGCAGTCTGGTTATTATAGGCCCACCTACAGTAGAAGCAGTCTGGTTATTATAGGCCCACCTACAGTAGAAGCAGTCTGGTTATTATAGGCCCACCTACAGTAGAAGCAGTCTGGTTATTATAGGCCCACCTACAGTAGAAGCAGCTGTATAGCTTTTGGATTACAGATAGAATACAGTATGATTGCTTTCTGCTGACATAGTTTATTTGCTCTGTCCCACATGGGTATATACACTGAGTGGACAAAACATTAGGAACACCTGCTCTTTCCATGACATCGACTGACCAGGTGAAAGCTACGATCCCTTATTGATGTAAATTGTTAAATCCACTTCAGTCAGTGTAGATGAAGGGGAGGAGACGGGGTTAAAGAAGGATGTTTAAGCCTTGAGACATGGATTGTGTATGTGTTCCATTCAGAGGGTGAATGGGCAAGACAAAATATTTAAGTACCTTTGAACGGGGTATGGTAGTAGGTGCCAGGCGCACCGGTTTGTGTCAAGAACTGCAACACTGCTGGTTTTTACACGCTTAACAGTTTCCTGTGTGTATCAAGAATCGTCCACCACCCAAAGGACGTCCAGCCAACTTGACACAACTGTGGGAAGCATTGGAGTCAACATGGACCAGCATCCGTGTGGAACGCTTTTGACATCAGATGGCTCATTCATTACAAAACCGACTGATATTGCCAACTACTTTAATGATTTTTTCATTGGCAAGATTAGAAAACTTAGGCATGACATGCCAGCAACTGAAATGACTGTAACACTTAACAAAAGGCTGCAGTTAGTTTCAGAATGGGTGGCAAGAAATAAGTTAGTCCTAAATATTTCAAAAACTAAAAGCATTGTATTTGGGACAAATCATTCACTAAACCTAAACCTCAACTAAATTGTGTAATAAATCATGTGGAAATTGAGCAAGTTGAGGAGACTAAACTGCTTGGAGTAACCCTGGATTGTAAACCGTCATGGTCAAAACATGTTGATACAACAGTAGCTAGGATGGGGAGAAGTCTGTCCATAATAAAGCGCTGCTCTACCTTCTTAACAGCACTATCAACAAGGCAGGTCCTACAGACCCTAGTTTTGTCGCACCTGGACTACTGTTCAGTCGTGTGGTCAGGTGCCACAAAGAGGGACTTAGGAAAATTGCAATTGGCTCAGAACAGGGCAGCACGGCTGGCCCTTGGATGTACACAGAGAGCAAACATTAATAATATGCATGTCAATCTCTCCTGGCTCAAAGTAGAGGAGAGATTTAAAAAAACATTTAAAAAATACCCCTTATGGAACAGCGGGGACTGTGAAGCAACACAAACATAGGCACAGACACATGCACACACACACATGATAACATACGCACTCTACACACACATACACATGGATTTTTCTGTAGTTGTGTCTACTGTAGTTAGGGCTGTATGTATCAGGTTCTGTAGTTGTGTCTAATGTAGTTAGGGCTGTATGTATCAGGTTCTGTAGTTGTGTCTAATGTAGTTAGGGCTGTATGTATCAGGTTCTGTAGTTGTGTCTAATGTAGTTAGGGCTGTATGTATCAGGTTCTGTAGTTGTGTCTACTGTAGTTAGGGCTGTATGTATCAGGTTCTGTAATTGTGTCTAATGTAGTTAGGGCTGTATGTATCAGGTTCTGTAGTTGTGTCTAATGTAGTTAGGGCTGTATGTATCAGGTTCTGTAGTTGTGTCTAATGTAGTTAGGGCTGTATGTATCAGGTTCTGTAGTTGTGTCTACTGTAGTTAGGGCTGTATGTATCAGGTTCTGTAGTTGTGTCTACTGTAGTTATGGCTGTATGTATCAGGTTCTGTAGTTGTGTCTAATGTAGTTAGGGCTGTATGTATCAGGTTCTGTAGTTGTGTCTACTGTAGTTAGGGCTGTATGTATCAGGTTCTGTAGTTGTGTCTACTGTAGTTAGGGCTGTATGTATCAGGTTCTGTAGTTGTGTCTACTGTAGTTAGGGCTGTATGTATCAGGTTCTGTAGTTGTGTCTAATGTAGTTAGGGCTGTATGTATCAGGTTCTGTAGTTGTGTCTAATGTAGTTAGGGCTGTATGTATCAGGTTCTGTAGTTGTGTCTAATGTAGTTAGGGCTGTATGTATCAGGTTCTGTAGTTGTGTCTAATGTAGTTAGGGCTGTATGTATCAGGTTCTGTAGTTGTGTCTAATGTAGTTAGGGCTGTATGTATCAGGTTCTGTAGTTGTGTCTAATGTAGTTAGGGCTGTATGTATCAGGTTCTGTAGTTGTGTCTAATGTAGTTAGGGCTGTATGTATCAGGTTCTGTAGTTGTGTCTACTGTAGTTAGGGCTGTATGTATCAGGTTCTGTAATTGTGTCTAATGTAGTTAGGGCTGTATGTATCAGGTTCTGTAGTTGTGTCTAATGTAGTTAGGGCTGTATGTATCAGGTTCTGTAGTTGTGTCTAATGTAGTTAGGGCTGTATGTATCAGGTTCTGTAGTTGTGTCTAATGTAGTTAGGGCTGTATGTATCAGGTTCTGTAGTTGTGTCTAATGTAGTTAGGGCTGTATGTATCAGGTTCTGTAGTTGTGTCTAATGTAGTTAGGGCTGTATGTATCAGGTTCTGTAGTTGTGTCTAATGTAGTTAGGGCTGTATGTATCAGGTTCTGTAGTTGTGTCTAATGTAGTTAGGGCTGTATGTATCAGGTTCTGTAGTTGTGTCTACTGTAGTTAGGGCTGTATGTATCAGGTTCTGTAATTGTGTCTAATGTAGTTAGGGCTGTATGTATCAGGTTCTGTAGTTGTGTCTACTGTAGTTATGGCTGTATGTATCAGGTTCTGTAGTTGTGTCTAATGTAGTTAGGGCTGTATGTATCAGGTTCTGTAGTTGTGTCTACTGTAGTTAGGGCTGTATGTATCAGGTTCTGTAGTTGTGTCTACTGTAGTTATGGCTGTATGTATATAGCCGGCCGCGACCGGAGACCCATGGGGCGGCGCACAATTGGCCCAGCGTCGTCCAGGGTAGGGGAGGGAATGGCCGGCAGGGGATGTAGCTCAGTTGGTAGAGCATGGCGTTTGCAACGCCAGGGTTGTGGGTTCGATAAAATAATGTATGTGCTAACTGTAAGTCGCTCTGGATAAGAGCGTCTGCTAAATGACTAAAATGTAAATGTAAATGTAATGTATCAGGTTCTGTAGTTGTGTCTACTGTAGTTATGGCTGTATGTATCAGGTTCTGTAGTTGTGTCTAATGTAGTTAGGGCTGTATGTATCAGGTTCTGTAGTTGTGTCTACTGTAGTTAGGGCTGTATGTATCAGGTTCTGTAGTTGTGTCTACTGTAGTTAGGGCTGTATGTATCAGGTTCTGTAGTTGTGTCTACTGTAGTTAGGGCTGTATGTATCAGGTTCTGTAGTTGTGTCTAATGTAGTTAGGGCTGTATGTATCAGGTTCTGTAGTTGTGTCTACTGTAGTTAGGGCTGTATGTATCAGGTTCTGTAGTTGTGTCTAATGTAGTTAGGGCTGTATGTATCAGGTTCTGTAGTTGTGTCTAATGTAGTTATGGCTGTATGTATCAGGTTCTGTAGTTGTGTCTAATGTAGTTAGGGCTGTATGTATCAGGTTCTGTAGTTGTGTCTACTGTAGTTAGGGCTGTATGTATCAGGTTCTGTAGTTGTGTCTACTGTAGTTAGGGCTGTATGTATCAGGTTCTGTAGTTGTGTCTAATGTAGTTAGGGCTGTATGTATCAGGTTCTGTAGTTGTGTCTACTGTAGTTAGGGCTGTATGTATCAGGTTCTGTAGTTGTGTCTACTGTAGTTAGGGCTGTATGTATCAGGTTCTGTAGTTGTGTCTACTGTAGTTAGGGCTGTATGTATCAGGTTCTGTAGTTGTGTCTACTGTAGTTAGGGCTGTATGTATCAGGTTCTGTAGTTGTGTCTACTGTAGTTATGGCTGTATGTATCAGGTTCTGTAGTTGTGTCTAATGTAGTTAGGGCTGTATGTATCAGGTTCTGTAGTTGTGTCTACTGTAGTTAGGGCTGTATGTATCAGGTTCTGTAGTTGTGTCTACTGTAGTTAGGGCTGTATGTATCAGGTTCTGTAGTTGTGTCTACTGTAGTTAGGGCTGTATGTATCAGGTTCTGTAGTTGTGTCTAATGTAGTTAGGGCTGTATGTATCAGGTTCTGTAGTTGTGTCTAATGTAGTTAGGGCTGTATGTATCAGGTTCTGTAGTTGTGTCTAATGTAGTTAGGGCTGTATGTATCAGGTTCTGTAGTTGTGTATAATGTAGTTAGGGCTGTATGTATCAGGTTCTGTAGTTGTGTCTAATGTAGTTAGGGCTGTATGTATCAGGTTCTGTAGTTGTGTCTACTGTAGTTAGGGCTGTATGTATCAGGTTCTGTAATTGTGTCTAATGTAGTTAGGGCTGTATGTATCAGGTTCTGTAGTTGTGTCTAATGTAGTTAGGGCTGTATGTATCAGGTTCTGTAGTTGTGTCTAATGTAGTTAGGGCTGTATGTATCAGGTTCTGTAGTTGTGTCTAATGTAGTTAGGGCTGTATGTATCAGGTTCTGTAGTTGTGTCTAATGTAGTTAGGGCTGTATGTATCAGGTTCTGTAGTTGTGTCTAATGTAGTTAGGGCTGTATGTATCAGGTTCTGTAGTTGTGTCTAATGTAGTTAGGGCTGTATGTATCAGGTTCTGTAGTTGTGTCTAATGTAGTTAGGGCTGTATGTATCAGGTTCTGTAGTTGTGTCTACTGTAGTTAGGGCTGTATGTATCAGGTTCTGTAATTGTGTCTAATGTAGTTAGGGCTGTATGTATCAGGTTCTGTAGTTGTGTCTACTGTAGTTATGGCTGTATGTATCAGGTTCTGTAGTTGTGTCTAATGTAGTTAGGGCTGTATGTATCAGGTTCTGTAGTTGTGTCTACTGTAGTTAGGGCTGTATGTATCAGGTTCTGTAGTTGTGTCTACTGTAGTTATGGCTGTATGTATATAGCCGGCCGCGACCGGAGACCCATGGGGCGGCGCACAATTGGCCCAGCGTCGTCCAGGGTAGGGGAGGGAATGGCCGGCAGGTGATGTAGCTCAGTTGGTAGAGCATGGCGTTTGCAACGCCAGGGTTGTGGGTTCGATAAAATAATGTATGTGCTAACTGTAAGTCGCTCTGGATAAGAGCGTCTGCTAAATGACTAAAATGTAAATGTAAATGTAATTTATCAGGTTCTGTAGTTGTGTCTACTGTAGTTATGGCTGTATGTATCAGGTTCTGTAGTTGTGTCTAATGTAGTTAGGGCTGTATGTATCAGGTTCTGTAGTTGTGTCTACTGTAGTTAGGGCTGTATGTATCAGGTTCTGTAGTTGTGTCTACTGTAGTTAGGGCTGTATGTATCAGGTTCTGTAGTTGTGTCTACTGTAGTTAGGGCTGTATGTATCAGGTTCTGTAGTTGTGTCTAATGTAGTTAGGGCTGTATGTATCAGGTTCTGTAGTTGTGTCTACTGTAGTTAGGGCTGTATGTATCAGGTTCTGTAGTTGTGTCTAATGTAGTTAGGGCTGTATGTATCAGGTTCTGTAGTTGTGTCTAATGTAGTTAGGGCTGTATGTATCAGGTTCTGTAGTTGTGTCTAATGTAGTTATGGCTGTATGTATCAGGTTCTGTAGTTGTGTCTAATGTAGTTAGGGCTGTATGTATCAGGTTCTGTAGTTGTGTCTACTGTAGTTAGGGCTGTATGTATCAGGTTCTGTAGTTGTGTCTACTGTAGTTAGGGCTGTATGTATCAGGTTCTGTAGTTGTGTCTAATGTAGTTAGGGCTGTATGTATCAGGTTCTGTAGTTGTGTCTACTGTAGTTAGGGCTGTATGTATCAGGTTCTGTAGTTGTGTCTACTGTAGTTAGGGCTGTATGTATCAGGTTCTGTAGTTGTGTCTACTGTAGTTAGGGCTGTATGTATCAGGTTCTGTAGTTGTGTCTACTGTAGTTAGGGCTGTATGTATCAGGTTCTGTAGTTGTGTCTAATGTAGTTAGGGCTGTATGTATCAGGTTCTGTAGTTGTGTCTAATGTAGTTAGGGCTGTATGTATCAGGTTCTGTAGTTGTGTCTACTGTAGTTAGGGCTGTATGTATCAGGTTCTGTAGTTGTGTCTAATGTAGTTAGGGCTGTATGTATCAGGTTCTGTAGTTGTGTCTACTGTAGTTAGGGCTGTATGTATCAGGTTCTGTAGTTGTGTCTACTGTAGTTAGGGCTGTATGTATCAGGTTCTGTAGTTGTGTCTACTGTAGTTAGGGCTGTATGTATCAGGTTCTGTAGTTGTGTCTAATGTAGTTAGGGCTGTATGTATCAGGTTCTGTAGTTGTGTCTAATGTAGTTAGGGCTATATGTATCAGGTTCTGTAGTTGTGTCTACTGTAGTTAGGGCTGTATGTATCAGGTTCTGTAGTTGTGTCTAATGTAGTTAGGGCTGTATGTATCAGGTTCTGTAGTTGTGTCTAATGTAGTTAGGGCTGTATGTATCAGGTTCTGTAGTTGTGTCTAATGTAGTTAGGGCTGTATGTATCAGGTTCTGTAGTTGTGTCTACTGTAGTTAGGGCTGTATGTATCAGGTTCTGTAGTTGTGTCTAATGTAGTTAGGGCTGTATGTATCAGGTTCTGTAGTTGTGTCTACTGTAGTTAGGGCTGTATGTATCAGGTTCTGTAGTTGTGTCTACTGTAGTTAGGGCTGTATGTATCAGGTTCTGTAGTTGTGTCTAATGTAGTTAGGGCTGTATGTTTTAGGTTCTGTAGTTGTGTCTACTGTAGTTAGGGCTGTATGTATCAGGTTCTGTAGTTGTGTCTACTGTAGTTAGGGCTGTATGTATCAGGTTCTGTAGTTGTGTCTACTGTAGTTAGGGCTGTATGTATCAGGTTCTGTAGTTGTGTCTACTGTAGTTAGGGCTGTATGTATCAGGTTCTGTAGTTGTGTCTAATGTAGTTAGGGCTGTATGTATCAGGTTCTGTAGTTGTGTCTAATGTAGTTAGGGCTGTATGTATCAGGTTCTGTAGTTGTGTCTACTGTAGTTAGGGCTGTATGTATCAGGTTCTGTAGTTGTGTCTAATGTAGTTAGGGCTGTATGTATCAGGTTCTGTAGTTGTGTCTAATGTAGTTAGGGCTGTATGTATCAGGTTCTGTAGTTGTGTCTACTGTAGTTAGGGCTGTATGTATCAGGTTCTGTAGTTGTGTCTAATGTAGTTAGGGCTGTATGTATCAGGTTCTGTAGTTGTGTCTAATGTAGTTAGGGCTGTATGTATCAGGTTCTGTAGTTGTGTCTAATGTAGTTATGGCTGTATGTATCAGGTTCTGTAGTTGTGTCTAATGTAGTTATGGCTGTATTTGCATGAGTAGCAGAGAGTCAGATTAGAGACATGCAAAGGTTATCCTGGTGATAAAGATGAGACTTTACTGATAGAGACAGACAGCCATGGTTACAGACCGAGACCATGGTTACAGACATACATACCGACAAACATGGCTAAAGACAGACAGAGAGACGAGGCCATGATGCCACAGAGATATTTTACATTTTTAGTCATTTAGCAGACGCTCTTATCCAGAGCGACTTACAGTTTTAGTGAGTGCATACATTTTTCATACTGGCCCCCCGTGGGAATCGAACCCACAACCCTGGCGTTGCAAGCGCCATGCTCTACCAACTGAGCTACAGGAGGTAGCCTGCTGCTCAGCCTGTTAGGGAGGGTCCAGAGTTATTCCTGTTGCTCAGCCTGTTAGGGAGGGTCCAGAGTTATTCCTGCTGCTCAGCCTGTTAGGGAGGGTCCAGAGTTATTCCTGCTGCTCAGCCTGTTAGGGAGGGTCCAGAGTTATTCCTGCTGCTCAGCCTTAGGGAGGGTCCAGAGTTATTCCTGCTGCTCAGCCTGTTAGGGAGGGTCCAGAGTTATTCCTGTTGCTCAGCCTGTTAGGGACGGTCCAGAGTTATTCCTGCTGCTCAGCCTGTTAGGGAGGGTCCAGAGTTATTCCTGCTGCTCAGCCTGTTAGGGAGGGTCCAGAGTTATTCCTGCTGCTCAGCCTGTTAGGGAGGGTCCAGAGTTATTCCTGTTGCTCAGCCTGTTAGGGAGGGTCCAGAGTTATTCCTGCTGCTCAGCCTGTTAGGGAGGGTCCAGAGTTATTCCTGTTGCTCAGCCTGTTAGGGAGGGTCCAGAGTTATTCCTGCTGCTCAGCCTTAGGGAGGGTCCAGAGTTATTCCTGCTGCTCAGCCTGTTAGGGAGGGTCCAGAGTTATTCCTGCTGCTCAGCCTTAGGGAGGGTCCAGAGTTATTCCTGCTGCTCAGCCTGTTAGGGAGGGTCCAGAGTTATTCCTGCTGCTCAGCCTTAGGGAGGGTCCAGAGTTATTCCTGTTGCTCAGCCTGTTAGGGAGGGTCCAGAGTTATTCCTGCTGCTCAGCCTGTTAGGGAGGGTCCAGAGTTATTCCTGCTGCTCAGCCTGTTAGGGAGGGTCCAGAGTTATTCCTGCTGATCAGCCTGTTAGGGAGGGTCCAGAGTTATTCCTGCTGCTCAGCCTGCTAGGGAGGGTCCAGAGTTATTCCTGCTGCTCAGCCTGTTAGGGAGGGTCCAGAGTTATTCCTGCTGCTCAGCCTGTTAGGGAGGGTCCAGAGTTATTCCTGCTGCTCAGCCTGTTAGGGAGGGTCCAGAGTTATTCCTGCTGCTCAGCCTGTTAGGGAGGGTCCAGAGTTATTCCTGTTGCTCAGCCTGTTAGGGAGGGTCCAGAGTTATTCCTGCTGCTCAGCCTTAGGGAGGGTCCAGAGTTATTCCTGTTGCTCAGCCTGTTAGGGAGGGTCCAGAGTTATTCCTGCTGCTCAGCCTTAGGGAGGGTCCAGAGTTATTCCTGTTGCTCAGCCTGTTAGGGAGGGTCCAGAGTTATTCCTGCTGCTCAGCCTGTTAGGGAGGGTCCAGATTTATTCCTGCTGCTCAGCCTGTTAGGGAGGGTCCAGAGTTATTCCTGCTGATCAGCCTGTTAGGGAGGGTCCAGAGTTATTCCTGCTGCTCAGCCTGTTAGGGAGGGTCCAGAGTTATTCCTGCTGCTCAGCCTGTTAGGGAGGGTCCAGAGTTATTCCTGCTGCTCAGCCTGTTAGGGAGGGTCCAGAGTTATTCCTGTTGCTCAGCCTGTTAGGGAGGGTCCAGAGTTATTCCTGTTGCTCAGCCTGTTAGGGAGGGTCCAGAGTTATTCCTGCTGCTCAGCCTGTTAGGGAGGGTCCAGAGTTATTCCTGCTGATCAGCCTGTTAGGGAGGGTCCAGAGTTATTCCTGCTGCTCAGCCTTAGGGAGGATCCAGAGTTATTCCTGTTGCTCAGCCTGTTAGGGAGGGTCCAGAGTTATCATAGACTGTTCTCTCAACAGCTTCTACCCTCAAGCCATAAGACTCCTGAACAGCTAATCATGGCTACCCGGACTATTTGCACTGCCCCCCAACCCCACCCGAACCAGGATCTCTAGTGGCACATCTAGCGCTGCGATGCAGAGCCTTAGACCACTGCGCCACTCGGGAGGCCCATGTGTTATCCTCCCAAGGTGAGGTATTGAAAGGTATTGAAAACAGGGGTGCCAATAATTTTGTCCCCTATCTTTTTGGAGAAGAAAACAAATTACTTGTTAAACAAAATCTCTTTCTCTGAGCAATTGTAATACTATAAAATAATATAATTTTGAAGAAGTTTGGAGCAACAATATTTCTCAGTATTTGTATAGTTGTTTTACTCACCTTTATCAATCCAATAATAATGGAGCTGACTGGATATACCAGAGTTATTACATTTTACTTATTTAGCAGACGCTCTTATCCAGAGCGACTTACAGGAGCAATTAGGGTTAAGTGCCTTGCTCAAGGGCACATCGGCAGATTTTTCACCTAGTCGGCTCGGGGATTAGAACCAGCGACCTTTCGGGTACTGGCACAACGCTCTTAACCACTAAGCTATTCCTGGTGGCATCATATGACATGAACAAGACGTTGACTAGCAGGAAACAGGACACCAGTCCAGGTAGTAGGTACTCTGTGTTGTTGTTGACTAGCAGGAAACAGGACACCAGTCCAGGTAGTAGGTACTCTGTGTTGTTGTTGACTAGCAGGAAACAGGACAGCAGTCCAGGTAGTAGGTACTCTGTGTTGTTGTTGACTAGCAGGAAACAGGACACCAGTCCAGGTAGTAGGTACTCTGTGTTGTTGTTGACTAGCAGGAAACAGGACACCAGTCCAGGTAGTAGGGACTCTGTGTTGTTGTTGACTAGCAGGAAACAGGACACCAGTCCAGGTAGTAGGTACTCTGTGTTGTTGTTGACTAGCAGGAAACAGGACACCAGTCCAGGTAGTAGGGACTCTGTGTTGTTGTTGACTAGCAGGAAACAGGACACCAGTCCAGGTAGTAGGTACTCTGTGTTGTTGTTGACTAGCAGGAAACAGGACACCAGTCCAGGTAGTAGGGACTCTGTGTTGTTGTTGACTAGCAGGAAACAGGACACCAGTCCAGGTAGTAGGTACTCTGTGTTGTTGTTGACTAGCAGGAAACAGGACACCAGTCCAGGTAGTAGGTACTCTGTGTTGTTGTTGACTAGCAGGAAACAGGACACCAGTCCAGGTAGTAGGGACTCTGTGTTGTTGTTGACTAGCAGGAAACAGGACACCAGTCCAGGTAGTAGGTACTCTGTGTTGTTGTTGACTAGCAGGAAACAGGACACCAGTCCAGGTAGTAGGTACTCTGTATTGTTGTTGACTAGCAGGAAACAGGACAGCAGTCCAGGAAGTAGGGACTCTGTGTTGTTGTTGACTAGCAGGAAACAGGACACCAGTCCAGGTAGTAGGGACTCTGTGTTGTTGTTGACTAGCAGGAAACAGGACACCAGTCCAGGTAGTAGGTACTCTGTGTTGTTGTTGACTAGCAGGAAACAGGACACCAGTCCAGGTAGTAGGTACTCTGTGTTGTTGTTGACTAGCAGGAAACAGGACAGCAGTCCAGGTAGTAGGGACTCTGTGTTGTTGTTGACTAGCAGGAAACAGGACACCAGTCCAGGTAGTGGGTACTCTGTGTTGTTGTTGACTAGCAGGAAACAGGACACCAGTCCAGGTAGTGGGTACTCTGTGTTGTTGTTGACTAGCAGGAAACAGGACAGCAGTCCAGGTAGTAGGTACTCTGTGTTGTTGTTGACTAGCAGGAAACAGGACACCAGTCCAGGTAGTAGGGACTCTGTGTTGTTGTTGACTAGCAGGAAACAGGACACCAGTCCAGGTAGTGGGTACTCTGTGTTGTTGTTGACTAGCAGGAAACAGGACACCAGTCCAGGTAGTAGGTACTCTGTGTTGTTGTTGACTAGCAGGAAACAGGACAGCAGTCCAGGTAGTAGGTACTCTGTGTTGTTGTTGACTAGCAGGAAACAGGACACCAGTCCAGGTAGTAGGTACTCTGTGTTGTTGTTGACTAGCAGGAAACAGGACAGCAGTCCAGGTAGTAGGTACTCTGTGTTGTTGTTGACTAGCAGGAAACAGGACACCAGTCCAGGTAGTGGGTACTCTGTGTTGTTGTTGACTAGCAGGAAACAGGACACCAGTCCAGGTAGTGGGTACTCTGTGTTGTTGTTGACTAGCAGGAAACAGGACAGCAGTCCAGGTAGTAGGTACTCTGTGTTGTTGTTGACTAGCAGGAAACAGGACACCAGTCCAGGTAGTGGGTACTCTGTGTTGTTGTTGACTAGCAGGAAACAGGACACCAGTCCAGGTAGTGGGTACTCTGTGTTGCTGTTGACTAGCAGGAAACAGGACACCAGTCCAGGTAGTAGGTACTCTGTGTTGTTGTTGACTAGCAGGAAACAGGACACCAGTCCAGGTAGTAGGTACTCTGTGTTGTTGTTGACTAGCAGGAAACAGGACACCAGTCCAGGTAGTAGGTACTCTGTGTTGTTGTTGACTAGCAGGAAACAGGACACCAGTCCAGGTAGTAGGGACTCTGTGTTGTTGTTGACTAGCAGGAAACAGGACACCAGTCCAGGTAGTGGGTACTCTGTGTTGTTGTTGACTAGCAGGAAACAGGACACCAGTCCAGGTAGTAGGTACTCTGTGTTGTTGTTGACTAGCAGGAAACAGGACACCAGTCCAGGTAGTAGGTACTCTGTGTTGTTGTTGACTAGCAGGAAACAGGACACCAGTCCAGGTAGTAGGGACTCTGTGTTGTTGTTGACTAGCAGGAAACAGGACACCAGTCCAGGTAGTAGGTACTCTGTGTTGTTGTTGACTAGCAGGAAACAGGACACCAGTCCAGGTAGTAGGGACTCTGTGTTGTTGGGATCCACCTGTCAATGTTGGTGGGGTTCTTCATATTGTTTAGGTCAGGCTGGGGAGGCGTCAGACTGAGCCGTGCTGACTCTGAGGCCACTAGCCAACCAGCCAGCCTGGGAGGGGAACAGGCCTTTCACTAGCCAACCAGCCAGCCTGGGAGGGGAACAGGCCTTTCACTAGCCAACCAGCCAGCCTGGGAGGGGAACAGGCCTTTCACTAGCCAACCAGCCAGCCTGGGAGGGGAACAGGCCTTTCACTAGCCAACCAGCCAGCCTGGGAGGGGAACAGGCCTTTCACTAGCCAACCAGCCAGCCTGGGAGGGGAACAGGCCTTTCACTAGCCAACCAGCCAGCCTGGGAGGGGAACAGGCCTTTCACTAGCCAACCAGCCAGCCTGGGAGGGGAACAGGCCTTTCACTAGCCAACCAGCCAGCCTGGGAGGGGAACAGGCCTTTCACTAGCCAACCAGCCAGGCAGCCTGGGAGGGGAACAGGCCTTTCACTAGCCAACCAGCCAGCCTGGGAGGGGAACAGGCCTTTCACTAGCCAACCAGCCAGCCTGGGAGGGGAACAGGCCTTTCACTAGCCAACCAGCCAGCCTGGGAGGGGAACAGGCCTTTCACTAGCCAACCAGCCAGCCTGGGAGGGGAACAGGCCTTTCACTAGCCAACCAGCCAGCCAGCCTGGGAGGGGAACAGGCCTTTCACTAGCCAACCAGCCAGCCTGGGAGGGGAACAGGCCTTCCACTAGCCAACCAGCCAGCCTGGGAGGGGAACAGGCCTTTCACTAGCCAACCAGCCAGCCTGGGAGGGGAACAGGCCTTTCACTAGCCAACCAGCCAGCCTGGGAGGGGAACAGGCCTTTCACTAGCCAACCAGCCAGCCTGGGAGGGGAACGGGCCTTTCACTAGCCAGCCAGCCAGCCTGGGAGGGGAACAGGCCTTTCACTAGCCAACCAGCCAGGCAGCCTGGAAGGGGAACAGGCCTTTCACTAGCCAACCAGCCAGCCTGGGAGGGGAACAGGCCTTTCACTAGCCAACCAGCCAGCCTGGGAGGGGAATAGGCCTTTCACTAGCCAACCAGCCAGCCTGGGAGGGGAACAGGCCTTTCACTAGCCAACCAGCCAGCCTGGGAGGGGAACAGGCCTTTCACTAGCCAACCAGCCAGCCTGGGAGGGGAACAGGCCTTTCACTAGCCAACCAGCCAGCCAGCCTGGGAGGGGAACAGGCCTTTCACTAGCCAACCAGCCAGCCTGGGAGGGGAACAGGCCTTTCACTAGCCAGCCAGCCAGCCAGCCTGGGAGGGGAACAGGCCTTTCACTAGCCAACCAGCCAGCCAGCCTGGAAGGGGAACAGGCCTTTCACTAGCCAACCAGCCAGCCTGGGAGGGGAACAGGCCTTTCACTAGCCAACCAGCCAGCCTGGGAGGGGAACAGGCCTTTCACTAGCCAACCAGCCAGCCTGGGAGGGGAACAGGCCTTTCACTAGCCAACCAGCCAGCCTGGGAGGGGAACAGGCCTTTCACTAGCCAACCAGCCAGCCTGGGAGGGGAACAGGCCTTCCACTAGCCAACCAGCCAGCCTGGGAGGGGAACAGGCCTTTCACTAGCCAACCAGCCAGCCTGGGAGGGGAACAGGCCTTTCACTAGCCAACCAGCCAGCCAGCCTGGGAGGGGAACAGGCCTTTCACTAGCCAACCAGCCAGCCTGGGAGGGGAACAGGCCTTTCACTAGCCAACCAGCCAGCCAGCCTGGGAGGGGAACGGGCCTTTCACTGGCCAACCAGCCAGCCTGGGAGGGGAACAGGCCTTTCACTAGCCAACCAGCCAGCCTGGGAGGGGAACAGGCCTTTCACTAGCCAACCAGCCAGCCTGTCTCTCTCTCTGTCTGTATCTGAGGGGCCATGCTGAAGCCACCAGCCAGCCTGTCTCTCTCTCTGTCTGTATCTGATGGGCCATGCTGAAGCCACCAGCCAGCCTGTCTCTCTCTCTGTCTGTATCTGAATCTGAGGGGCCATGCTGAAGCCACCAGCCAGCCTGTCTCTCTCTCTGTCTGTATCTGAATCTGAGGGGCCATGCTGAAGCCACCAGCCAGCCTGTCTCTCTCTCTGTCTGTATCTGAATCTGAGGGGCCATGCTGAAGCCACCAGCCAGCCTGTCTCTCTCTCTGTCTGTATCTGAATCTGACCGGGCCATGCTGAAGCCACCAGCCAGCCTGTCTCTCTCTCTGTCTGTATCTGAGGGGCCATGCTGAAGCCACCAGCCAGCCTGTCTCTCTCTCTGTCTGTATCTGAGGGGCCATGCTGAAGCCACCAGCCAGCCTGTCTCTCTCTCTGTCTGTATCTGAATCTGAGGGGCCATGCTGAAGCCACCAGCCAGCCTGTCTCTCTCTCTGTCTGTATCTGAATCTGAGGGGCCATGCTGAAGCCACCAGCCAGCCTGTCTCTCTCTCTGTCTGTATCTGAATCTGAGGGGCCATGCTGAAGCCACCAGCCAGCCTGTCTCTCTCTCTGTCTGTATCTGAATCTGAGGGGCCATGCTGAAGCCACCAGCCAGCCTGTCTCTCTCTCTGTCTGTATCTGAATCTGAGGGGCCATGCTGAAGCCACCAGCCAGCCTGTCTCTCTCTCTGTCTGTATCTGAATCTGACCGGGCCATGCTGAAGCCACCAGCCAGCCTGTCTCTCTCTCTGTCTGTATCTGAGGGGCCATGCTGAAGCCACCAGCCAGCCTGTCTCTCTCTCTGTCTGTATCTGAATCTGAGGGGCCATGCTGAAGCCACCAGCCAGCCTGTCTCTCTCTCTGTCTGTATCTGAATCTGAGGGGCCATGCTGAAGCCACCAGCCAGCCTGTCTCTCTCTCTGTCTGTATCTGAATCTGACCGGGCCCTGCTGAAGCCACCAGCCAGCCTGTCTCTCTCTCTGTCTGTATCTGAATCTGACCGGGCCATGCTGAAGCCACCAGCCAGCCTGTCTCTCTCTCTGTCTGTATCTGAGGGGCCATGCTGAAGCCACCAGCCAGCCTGTCTCTCTCTCTGTCTGTATCTGAATCTGAGGGGCCATGCTGAAGCCACCAGCCAGCCTGTCTCTCTCTCTGTCTGTATCTGAATCTGAGGGGCCATGCTGAAGCCACCAGCCAGCCTGTCTCTCTCTCTGTCTGTATCTGAATCTGAGGGGCCATGCTGAAGCCACCAGCCAGCCTGTCTCTCTCTCTGTCTGTATCTGAATCTGAGGGGCCATGCTGAAGCCACCAGCCAGCCTGTCTCTCTCTCTGTCTGTATCTGAATCTGACCGGGCCATGCTGAAGCCACCAGCCAGCCTGTCTCTCTCTCTGTCTGTATCTGAATCTGAGGGGCCATGCTGAAGCCACCAGCCAGCCTGTCTCTCTCTCTGTCTGTATCTGAATCTGATCGGGCCATGCTGTAGCCACCAGCCAGCCTGTCTCTCTCTCTGTCTGTATCTGAATCTGAGGGGCCATGCTGAAGCCACCAGCCAGCCTGTCTCTCTCTCTGTCTGTATCTGAATCTGAGGGGCCATGCTGAAGCCACCAGCCAGCCTGTCTCTCTCTCTGTCTGTGTCTGTATCTGAGGGGCCATGCTGAAGCCACCAGCCAGCCTGTCTCTCTCTCTGTCTGTATCTGAATCTGAGGGGCCATGCTGAAGCCACCAGCCAGCCTGTCTCTCTCTCTGTCTGTATCTGAATCTGAGGGGCCATGCTGAAGCCACCAGCCAGCCTGTCTCTCTCTCTGTCTGTATCTGAGGGGCCATGCTGGAAGCCACCAGCCAGCCTGTCTCTCTCTCTGTCTGTATCTGAATCTGAGGGGCCATGCTGAAGCCACCAGCCAGCCTGTCTCTCTCTCTGTCTGTATCTGAATCTGAGGGGCCATGCTGAAGCCACCAGCCAGCCTGTCTCTCTGTCTGTATCTGAATCTGAGGGGCCATGCTGAAGCCACCAGCCAGCCTGTCTCTCTCTCTGTCTGTATCTGATGGGGCCATGCTGAAGCCACCAGCCAGCCTGTCTCTCTCTCTGTCTGTATCTGATCTGACCGGGCCATGCTGAAGCCACCAGCCAGCCTGTCTCTCTCTCTGTCTGTATCTGAATCTGAGCGGGCCATGCTGAAGCCACCAGCCAGCCTGTCTCTCTCTCTGTCTGTATCTGAATCTGACGGGCCATGCTGAAGCCACCAGCCAGCCTGTCTCTCTCTCTGTCTGTATCTGAGCGGGCCATGCTGAAGCCACCAGCCAGCCTGTCTCTCTCTCTGTCTGTATCTGAATCTGACCGGGCCATGCTGAAGCCACCAGCCAGCCTGTCTCTCTCTCTGTCTGTATCTGAATCTGACCGGGCCATGCTGAAGCCACCAGCCAGCCTGTCTCTCTCTCTGTCTGTATCTGAATCTGACCGGGCCATGCTGAAGCCACCAGCCAGCCTGTCTCTCTCTCTGTCTGTATCTGACCCAGATTCACATAATGAGCACACAGCAGCTTGTTGTGTTCATCAATCATTCATACCCAGCCGGGTGTCAGTCGGCCAGGTGTTGACTCTCTCTCTCTCTCCTTTCCTTTGGGCTTGTAGACGAGGCCAGTCAGTGGAACATTAACAAGGTACAGTAGCTTTAGTCATTACAGTGAAGAGGATATCCACTCTGTGTTTGCATGATATCCCACAGCGGTTTACCCTAACCCAGCCATGCAGCTATCTGAAGTTAGTCATTACAGTGAAGAGGATATCCACTCTGTGTTTGCATGATATCCCACAGCAGTAAACCCTAACCCAGCCATGCAGCTATCTGAAGTTAGGAAGTTATGACTTTGACCCATCCTCTGTTACAGTACAGATGTGTTTATACTAGAATACTCTCTCAGTATTGCTCTGTGGATTGTGTGTTATAGATGTTAGATGTCTCTGGTTCATCCCCAGTGGACCTGAATGTGTTGTATAGATGTTAGATGTCTCTGGTTCATCCCCAGTGGACCTGAATGTGTTGTATAGATGTTAGATGTCTCTGGTTCATCCCCAGTGGACCTGAATGTGTTGTATAGATGTTAGATGTCTCTGGTTCATCCCCAGTGGACCTGAATGTGTTGTATAGATGTTAGATGTCTCTGGTTCATCCCCAGTGGACCTGAATGTGTTGTATAGATGTTAGATGTCTCTGGTTCATCCCCAGTGGACCTGAATGTGTTGTATAGATGTTAGATGTCTCTGGTTCATCCCCAGTGGACCGGAATGTGTTGTATAGATGTTAGATGTCTCTGGTTCATCCCCAGTGGACCTGAATGTGTTGTATAGATGTTAGATGTCTCTGGTTCATCCCCAGTGGACCTGAATGTGTTGTATAGATGTTAGATGTCTCTGGTTCATCCCCAGTGGACCTGAATGTGTTGTATAGATGTTAGATGTCTCTGGTTCATCCCCAGTGGACCTGAATGTGTTGTATAGATGTTAGATGTCTCTGGTTCATCCCCAGTGGACCTGAATGTGTTGTATAGATGTTAGATGTCTCTGGTTCATCCCCAGTGGACCTGAATGTGTTAAGCCACTGAGCCAGTCTCTTCCTGCATAAAGGTTGTGATACTGAAAGACTGAAAGGTTGTTGTACTGAAAGACCATCAAGAGTTGAATCCTAGTTGGATCTGTGGTTGATCTGTGGTTGGATCTGTGGTTGGATCTGTGGTTGGATCTGTGTTAGATCTGTGGTTGGATCTGTGGTTGATCTGTGGTTGGATCTGTGGTTGATCTGTGGTTGGATCTGTGGTTGATCTGTGGTTGATCTGTGGTTGGATCTGTGGTTGATCTGTGGTTGATCTGTGGTTGGATCTGTGGTTGATCTGTGGTTGGATCTGTGGTTGGATCTGTGGTTGATCTGTGGTTGGATCTGTGGTTGATCTGTGGTTGGATCTGTGGTTGATCTGTGGTTGATCTGTGGTTGGATCTGTGGTTGATCTGTGGTTGGATCTGTGGTTGATCTGTGGTTGGATCTGTGGTTGATCTGTGGTTGATCTGTGGTTGGATCTGTGGTTGATCTGTGGTTGATCTGTGGTTGATCTGTGGTTGGATCTGTGGTTGGATCTGTGGTTGATCTGTGGTTGGATCTGTGGTTGGATCTGTGGTTGGATCTGTGGTTGGATCTGTGGTTGGATCTGTGTTAGATCTGTGGTTGGATCTGTGGTTGATCTGTGGTTGGATCTGTGGTTAATCTGTGGTTGGATCTGTGGTTGGATCTGTGGTTGGATCTGTGGTTAATCTGTGGTTGGATCTGTGGTTGGATCTGTGTTAGATCTGTGGTTGGATCTGTGGTTGGATCTGTGGTTGATCTGTGGTTGATCTGTGGTTGATCTGTGGTTGATCTGTGGTTGGATCTGTGGTTGATCTGTGGTTGGATCTGTGGTTGGATCTGTGGTTGGATCTGTGGTTAATCTGTGGTTGGATCTGTGGTTGGATCTGTGGTTGATCTGTGGTTGATCTGTGGTTGGATCTGTGGTTGATCTGTGGTTGGATCTGTGGTTGGATCTGTGGTTGGATCTGTGGTTAATCTGTGGTTGGATCTGTGGTTGATCTGTGGTTGGATCTGTGGTTGGATCTGTGTTAGATCTGTGGTTGGATCTGTGGTTGATCTGTGGTTGGATCTGTGGTTAATCTGTGGTTGGATCTGTGGTTGGATCTGTGGTTGGATCTGTGGTTAATCTGTGGTTGGATCTGTGGTTGGATCTGTGTTAGATCTGTGGTTGGATCTGTGGTTGGATCTGTGGTTGGATCTGTGGTTGATCTGTGGTTGATATGTGGTTGATCTGTGGTTGGATCTGTGGTTGATCTGTGGTTGATCTGTGGTTGGATCTGTGGTTGGATCTGTGGTTGGATCTGTGGTTAATCTGTGGTTGGATCTGTGATCTGTAGCTGATAGGCTAATTATAGCCTGGCTAAGAGATCTGACCCTGCTGAGCCCACAGAGCCAATAGAATCCTCCGCTAGGTGGTGAATGATGCTGAGTGGTGTCCTTTTTCATTGTAGGGTGTCAGACTCATTCCATGGAGGGCCTCTAGTGTCTGCGGGGTTTGGGGTTTTCCTTTCAGTTAAGACCTAGACAACCAGGTGAGGTGAGTTCCTTACTAAGAGCTAGACAACCAGGTGAGGGGAGTTCCTTACTAAGACCTAGACAACCAGGTGAGGGGAGTTCCTTACTAAGACCTAGACAACCAGGTGAGGGGAGTTCCTTACTAAGACCTAGACAACCAGGTGAGGGGAGTTCCTGCCTAAGACCTAGACAACCAGGTGAGGGGAGTTCCTTACTAAGACCTAGACAACCAGGTGAGGTGAGTTCCTTACTAAGACCTAGACAACCAGGTGAGGGGAGTTCCTTACTAAGACCTAGACAACCAGGTGTGGGGAGTTCCTTACTAAGAACTAGACAACGAGGTGAGATCCTTACTAAGACCTAGACAACCAGGTGAGGGGAGTTCCTTACTAAGACCTAGACAACCAGGTGAGGGGAGTTCCTTACTAAGACCTAGACAACCAGGTGAGGGGAGTTCCTTACTAAGACCTAGACAACCAGGTGAGGGGAGTTCCTTACTAAGACCTAGACAACCAGGTGAGGGGAGTTCCTCACTAAGACCTAGACAACCAGGTGAGGGGAGTTCCTTACTAAGACCTAGACAACCAGGTGAGATCCTTACTAAGACCTGGACAACCAGGTGAGGGGAGTTCCTTACTAAGACCTAGACAACCAGGTGAGGGGAGTTCCTTACTAAGACCTAGACAACCAGGTGAGGGGAGTTCCTTACTAAGACCTAGACAACCAGGTGAGGGGAGTTCCTGCCTAAGACCTAGACAACCAGGTGAGGGGAGTTCCTTACTAAGACCTAGACAACCAGGTGAGGGGAGTTCCTTACTAAGACCTAGACAACCAGGTGAGGGGAGTTCCTTACTAAGACATAGACAACCAGGTGAGGGGAGTTCCTGACTAATTAGGGACCTTAATTCATCAATCAAGTACAAGGGAGGAGCGAAAACCCTCAGACACTCGGCCCTCCGTGGAATGGGCTGGACACCTGGTCTACTGAGTTGAAACTGTCCCTAACAGGTCTGTCCGTAACAGGTCCGTCCCAAACTGTCCCTAACAGGTCTGTCCAGGTCGGTCCCTAACAGGTCTGTCCCTAACAGGTCTGTCCCTAACAGGTCTGTCCAGGTCGGTCCCTAACAGGTCTGTCCCTAACAGGTCTGTCCCTAACAGGTCTGTCCAGGTCTGTCCCTAACAGGTCTGTCCCTAACAGGTCTGTCCAGGTCTGTCCCTAACAGGTCTGTCCCTAACAGGTCTGTCCAGGTCGGTCCCTAACAGGTCTGTCCCTAACAGGTCTGTCCCTAACAGGTCTGTCCAGGTCGGTCCCTAACAGGTCTGTCCCTAACAGGTCTGTCCCTAACAGGTCTGTCCAGGTATGTCCCTAACAGGTCTGTCCCTAACAGGTCTGTCCAGGTCTGTCCCTAACAGGTCTGTCCCTAACAGGTCTGTCCAGGTCGGTCCCTAACAGGTCTGTCCCTAACAGGTCTGTCCCTAACAGGTCTGTCCAGGTCTGTCCCTAACAGGTCTGTCCCTAACAGGTCTGTCCCTAACAGGTCTGACTTGGGGCAGTCAAGGTTCTGTAGCGTTGGTAGAATAGCGCTGTTAGATGCTCCAGAGTCCAGAACGGAACGATGACATCATCATCTTCTCTCACCGTTGTCTAGCTCCTCAGGGTTCCATTCACACCTACTGAATTCAGAATATCACTTCAACCTCCTAAAATGGAGAATCTGTCTAAAGCACTGATGGTGTTATGGCAACAAAGACCTGAACTGGTGCACTCTGGACTGAATCTTCTTCACTTAATAAGATGTGAAGGAAATACAAACCATGGGAAAAGTAATCAGTACTGCACTGGACATATTGACACACACACTCACACTCACACACACACACACACACACAGACACACACACACACACACACACACACACACACACACACACAGACACACACACACACAGACACACACACACACACACACACACACACACACACACACACACACACACACACACACTCACACACACACACACACACACACACACACACACACACACACACACACACACACACACACACACACACACACACACACACACACACACACACACACACACACACACACACACAGATGGGAATACCCTTTCTTTCTCTTCCTGTTGTAACTAAAACACAGAGAGGGGCGGGACTCTCTCTCCTGCCTGGCTTGACCCGTTACCATGGTGAGGACTAGGTGTTCATTGGCTTGGTGAGGAGGGGGCTCCACTGTCCTTGTTGCCGTGGGAGCAGGAGCTGAGGGGCTTGGCCACTAACCGTGGTGAGAAGCAGCAGCATCACCAGGAGGAACAGCCAGGAGACTGCTGCAGCCCACTGGCTTTCTATTGGCCAGCCAGGATACTGCTGCAGCCCACTGGCTTTCTATTGGCCAGCCAGGATACTGCTGCAGCCCACTGGCTTTCTATTGGCCAGCCAGGATACTGCTGCAGCCCACTGGCTTTCTATTGGCCAGCCAGGATACTGCTGCAGCCCACTGGCTTTCTATTGGCCAGCCAGGAGACTGCTGCAGCCCACTGGCTTTCTATTGGCCAGCCAGGATACTGCTGCAGCCCACTGGCTTTCTATTGGCCAGCCAGGATACTGCTATAGCCCACTGGCTTTCTATTGGCCAGCCAGGATACTGCTATAGCCCACTGGCTTTCTATTGGCCAGCCAGGATACTGCTGCAGCCCACTGGCTTTCTATTGGCCAGCCAGGAGACTGCTGCAGCCCACTGGCTTTCTATTGGCCAGCCAGGATACTGCTGCAGCCCACTGGCTTTCTATTGGCCAGCCAGGATACTGCTGCAGCCCACTGGCTTTCTATTGGCCAGCCAGGATACTGCTATAGCCCACTGGCTTTCTATTGGCCAGCCAGGATACTGCTGCAGCCCACTGGCTTTCTATTGGCCAGCCAGGATACTGCTATAGCCCACTGGCTTTCTATTGGCCAGCCAGGATACTGCTGCAGCCCACTGGCTTTCTATTGGCCAGCCAGGATACTGCTGCAGCCCACTGGCTTTCTATTGGCCAGCCAGGATACTGCTGCAGCCCACTGGCTTTCTATTGGCCAGCCAGGATACTGCTATAGCCCACTGGCTTTCTATTGGCCAGCCAGGATACTGCTATAGCCCACTGGCTTTCTATTGGCCAGCCAGGATACTGCTATAGCCCACTGGCTTTCTATTGGCCAGCCAGGATACTGCTATAGCCCACTGGCTTTCTATTGGCCAGCCAGGATACTGCTATAGCCCACTGGCTTTCTATTGGCCAGCCAGGATACTGCTGCAGCCCACTGGCTTTCTATTGGCCAGCCAGGATACTGCTATAGCCCACTGGCTTTCTATTGGCCAGCCAGGATACTGCTGCAGCCCACTGGCTTTCTATTGGCCAGCCAGGATACTGCTGCAGCCCACTGGCTTTCTATTGGCCAGCCAGGATACTGCTACAGCCCACTGGCTTTCTATTGGCCAGCCAGGATACTGCTACAGCCCACTGGCTTTCTATTGGCCAGCCAGGATACTGCTACAGCCCACTGGCTTTCTATTGGCCAGCCAGGATACTGCTATAGCCCACTGGCTTTCTATTGGCCAGCCAGGATACTGCTATAGCCCACTGGCTTTCTATTGGCCAGCCAGGATACTGCTATAGCCCACTGGCTTT